>NW_027507686.1:35062064-35309564 GCF_037356315.1 Lithobates pipiens | reverse complement strand
GTGGGGTGGCAGTGGAGAGTCACATGTAAGGCATTGCACTTGGCAGTAACATAGCACTGTTCATGCTGGACCAACAGGGAAAAAGTTGTATATCGGTTGTGTCACTCTGGTCACGCAGCACAAGGTCACTTTACTGGGTGCCACGGTTTGTCAGAATAATGTCACTTTACTGGGTGCCACGCTTTGTCAGCAGAATGTCACTTGGTGCCATCCTGGTCTTCAGGCCAAGAGGTACACACTTTTCTGGGTGTCACTTGTGGTGGAACATAGCTCTTCTGAATCCTGTCTTGGCTTACTTTGCGACACTGCTCTGCAGAGCGCCAGTAAAGAGAAAAGAAGGCGGCGACGGGTGAGAACAGGACGAGGGCGAGTGAAAATGGGACCCGTGTCAGGTGACTCCAGTGTAAGTGAACACCATGATGCTTTGTATCAGGCAGTGCTGTATTGTGCTCCCATCTACCGAAGTTGTTATTTAACTGGGCGGTGCAGTTCATTCTGAGCATCTCCTGCTGACTTCCAGATATACAGTACGAATGCACTACAGATGTTGAGACCTACACACAATTGGTAATATCCACAATCGATAATTACCAGTTTTTGATTTGTTTCCAGGGCTCCGAGTCTACAGAACTGTCTCTGGAAAGCAGCGAGGGGTCTCTTGATGTCTCTGCAGAGCGCTGCGTCTCTTCCCTGGAGATTCGGCTTCAAAGAACTTGCAGCAACGGTAAGGATTAGGCTATCCT
Source organism: Lithobates pipiens (assembly GCF_037356315.1). Classification (NCBI taxonomy): domain Eukaryota; kingdom Metazoa; phylum Chordata; class Amphibia; order Anura; family Ranidae; genus Lithobates; species Lithobates pipiens. Next base: position 35,308,821 of record NW_027507686.1, on the reverse strand, counting down.
AGGTGGAAAATTAAGTGTACAGTATGTTTTTGTTCCTGGGATAGGGACATGACCCTGTGAGTTGGCTGGGGGCAAATGGGCCCATTTTGGTGATCAAACATATGCATCAGTTTTATGTCTTTACAGACTCCCTGCCCCCGGAGGAGCTTCCGTCCTCATTTGATGCTGCGGATGAAGACGGGTCTAAGGAAGGTAAGTCTAAGGAAAAGATGTGACTTTTACTGGAGAAGAATATATTGCTGGTGTCTTTATGCAGAGTGAGAACTACCACATTGTATACAGGATCTCCTGTGTCCATCCTAATAACTTAATTTCAAAGTGGTTGTACCCTCAGACATTAAAATTTGAAACAAAGCATATCCCTCTATAGTCTGTACTTGAATCAATTAGAAATTACACTTGGTGCTCTTATCTGCTGCATCCTTCCTCTATCAGCATGAATCACTTCTGACAAGTTTTTGCTGACACTAAGATAAAGTTTGATGGAGAAACCTCCAGCTGATTAACGGCCTCCATTTTTGTCCCTGTGCTATGTAGAGGGAGGGGTGTGTCCCTTCCCTCCAATCAGCTCTCGCCACTCTCCTCTCTGAGCTCTGCAGCGTGTAACATCAGCTCTGCTGGCCACACTGATCGATTTTGATGAAAAATCTTTGTACATTTGCTGAATGAAAGAATTTTGTTTGAAATTATCACTTGTTTTTAACATTCTGTTTTTTAAATTGAATGTAATTTCTGAACGAAAACCACATACACTGTCTGAAAATTCCTTTTGACCAAGAAGTTTTCTATTTCCAAATTTTCCCGTCACTGTGGTTGAAAATGAAGGTCAATTTGACTTTTTATTTTTTTTTTTTTTTTTAAGGTTATTAATCGGCCAACTAATCGATTATAAAAAATAATCGTTAGTTGCAGCCCTAGTCTGGAGACATGCTTGGTCAGTCCATCACCTTTTTAACCTCAGCTTCTTTAGCAAGGCAGTGGTCGACTTGGAGGTGTGTTTGGGGTCGTTATCATGTTGGAATACTACCCTGCAGCCCAGTCTCCGAAGGGAGGGGATCATGCTCTGCTTCAGTATGTCACAGTACATGTTGGCATTCATGGTTCCCTCAATGAACTGTAGCTCCCCAGTGCCGGAAGCACTCATGCAGCCCCAGACCATGACGCTCCCACCACCATGCTTGACTAGGCAAGACACACTTGTCTTTGTACTCCTCATCTGGTTGCCACCACACATGCTTGCCACCATCTGAACCAAAAAAGTTTATCTTGGTCTCAGACCACAGGACGTGGTTCCAGTAATCCATGTCCTTAGTCCACTTGTCGTCAGCAAACTGTTGAAGGGCTTTCTTGTGCATCATCTTTAGAAGAGGTTTCCCTCTCACAGCCATGCAGTCCAATTTGATGTAGTGTGCGGCATATGGTCTGAGCACTGACAGGCTGACCCCCCACACCTTAAACCTCTGCAGCACAAAGCTGGCAGCACTTATACATCTATTGCCTAAAGCTGGCCATACACCATACAATTTTCTTATTCAATTTCCTTTAGTTTTACCTTCAACTGTGTGGTACAAGGGCCTGTCTGATTCCACACAAATTTGAAAGTGTTTGTTTAGATTTGACCTCATATTATATGGTTTTGGTAAATCTAAAGGAAATCTATAGAAGAAAATTGTATAATGTATGGCCAGCATTACAAGTCACATGACACCGGGGAGGGAAAATTATTAATTTTCTGTTAGGGGAGTACTCACTTTTGTTGCCAGCAGTTTAGACGTTAATAGCTGTGTTGAGTTACTTTGAGGACAGCAAATTTACACTTACACAAGCTGTACACTCACTACTTTGTAGCAAAGTGTCATTTCTTCAGTGTTGTCACATGAAAAGATATAATAAAATATTTACAAAAAAAATGTGAGGGGTGTACTCACTTCTGTGAGATACTGTGTGTGTGTGTGTGTGTGTGTGTGTGTGTGTGTATTAATCTAGCTATAAATTACAGGTTAAGGTCAATATAGTAACATTACGGCTGTCCTTTCCCTTTTTTTAATTAAAAAACAAAAACAAACTTCCTCTTTTATTTGGTGCAAGCTATCCTTGTCGGTGGTGGGACAAGTAAATTTAAGTTAAAATTGTATCGGCCCTGCAACTCTTTTACATGTTTCGCAACTCTCCTGTGTGGATCCCAAACAAGTGGTTCAAGCGCATAGACCCCCTAATGCAAGATCTGATATGAAAAAAGCAAGAATTAGCTTGACTACCCTACAGTATGGGGAGGACTAGCTGTACCGTACCCTAAAATGTATTTCCTAGCTTCACAAATTCAACAATTAGCAGGGTGGGGAAGGGACGCAGGTGATGACCGTGTAGTTAACCTGGTAACCATGTCTAAACCCCCCCCCCCCCCCCCCCCCCCACCTGAAGGCAGCATCCCATATGGAAATGGATCTACCAAGTATCCTGCACTCGGCCCCATTGGTGGCCTCCAAAAAAAGAAAAAGTTTCCAGATGGGGATTGAGGGTCCGTTGCCTTTCACCCCACTATGGAACAACCCTAGATATCCAGAACTTTGGGAATTACAGGGGTTCTCCCAATGGAGAGAAAATGGGATCTGGTTCTTCCCGCAGCTATATGAAGGACAATATTGAAAACCTATGTATAGATATGTAGGAGAGAGCAAGAGAGGCAGGAAGCGCAGGTTTGGTTGAGTTCAAAGGTTATGCACTAGACTTTGCTTTATCCAGGAACAGAAGAAAAGTATAACATTGTTTTACCATAAAATGCTGGAAGTTATGATTGGACCCTTCTTCTTTTTTTTTTTTTTTTTTTTTTTTTTTTTTTTTTTTTTTTTTTCTCTTATCTTTCCTCTTTTTCATCTTCCCTGGGGATGGAAGGGGTATAAGGATTTTATCATCTGCACCATATTCTGTTATTGCTCAGACACTACACTATGTATGACTACAAAGACATATACTGCATGTATTGTTTTTACACTTTACACTGCAACAATTGTATGTATCATATGAGCAATTTATCAATAAACAAGTTTTGATTAAAAAAAAAAAAAAACTTCCTTTTTATTAAAAATGTTTAGTCTACATTTGTGGGAACAAAAAAAGGATATGCAGTGCATTTCTCCAATACATTGACATTGCCCTATGGGTGTGGTGGTTTGCCTTTTTAAATTACTGCAAGCAGTAAAACAAAACCTGTTTGATCCTGCCAGAAACCAGTGTGCTTCTAACTTGATTGAGCTGACAACACGGTGCTCCAGCTGCGTTGAAATCCCAAGTAGTGTTGTCAGCTCTGCCTAGTTCTCTATTATGAAGATGAGAAGGGCAGAGAGGTAGGTGGGGGCATGTTCTCTATTCTACAGGGAACTCAAGCAGTGTTATCAATCAGGCCTAGATTTCAATGCAGGAAGTTAGGAGCTTACTGGATTTCTGGCAGGATGAATGACTTATTTTTTATTTAATTTATTTTTCTATTTTGCAGCATTTTTAAAGGAGTAAAACGCAGTGAAATGTTGAATGTATTCGAGATGTACTTGAATATATTTTATATTTTTCCCAGACATACTGTCCTGATTTTCATTGAGCGGAGTCTGAGATCTGATCATTGTATGATGGATATGGTAACATATGGCTGTTCTGTCGTGTGTTTGTTTTTTTTTTTTGTTCTTTAAGACTCAGTTGTAGACCATGGCGACCAAAGGCGGGTGACTATGAATAGTTCTGAGCTGATTGACCGCATATTTGAAGGTGTTTTGGATGTTAGTGAACTGTCAGAAGAACATTTTTCAGAAGAAGTGGATATGGATCTTCCTCCTGTATCTATTCTATCTCCTCTCACTAAGTCAGCGGATCTTCAGGCAGCAATCAGCCCTCTAGTGAGTCTCAAACTTCCCAAAAAAAAAAAAAAATGTTTTAAAACAAACTGTACTTGTAGATCTGTAATATGATGCCTATATCTACAGGGCTCAGTTGTGTCCAGTTTACCCGAATTGCTGGAGGAAGAGCCCACAGTGAGAAGGGTCACGTCTGCTGAAGAGGAGGTCCATTTGCCCTACAGGTGCTGGGGTTATTAGTCTAGCTCAGATCCATCTACTCTACAGGTGCAGTTTGGCTTTTCAGCATAGCCAGAGTCCATCTATCCTACTGAGTACCATCAACATTTTTGGCTTAGCCAGAGCCTGTTCCCCCCTCTACCAACTAACAAACTTCTCAGTCAAGTCATGCTCTGTCAAACTGGACTTATTGGTCTTTCCGTAGCCCATCCACTACAAAGTACAAGGCTTCACAGCCTATCCATAGTTCATCCACCCTACTGGGTTTTACCGGCCTTTCCATAATCCATCCACCTTAGCAGGTACTCAAGTTAGCAGTCTATCTATAATCCATTCACCTACCAGTTATGTGGGTTGACAGTATATCAATGGTCAATCCACCCTACTGTATATTGTATTTTGGCACTCTGGCAGAGCTGATGGTTTGTGGGGTGTTTGTGTGTTTTTTTTTTTTTTTTTTTTTTCTCCAAAATTGTGGCTGTACTTCTTCAGGGCAATATGCACAACCTATAGTTTTAGACCTGACATGAACCTTTCTATATTGATTCTGTTGCAGTATTGATGCTTATCGAACATTGCGGAGAAATGTACAGCTAGAGTCAGTTAACCAACTATGTACGCCAACTACCAGCCGTCATTCTGAAAGAAGGCCACTGGAAAAGGGAGACGCAAAGGAGAGGATCAAGGTGAGCCTTTTATCCTCTAGAAAATTGTGAATTATTATTATTATTATTATTATTATTATTAGCAGAGTAACAAGGCATGTTTCCTCCTCCGGCAGCTCCTCAGTAAGGAGGTCTCGTCTCTGCAGCGTATTATTGAGCAGTCGTGTTGTGCCTTGAGCTATTGTGTAGACGTTGACCATGGCAAGGGCACTCGGCAGGAGGCTGAGGCAGAACGGCTCCTCTTAGTGTCCAGTGAGTGAACAGTATACATATTTCACCATTTCTTTGTGTGCACTGATGTTAGAAGGAACTCACCTCATCTCCCTCCTCTTTAGCTGAGAAGAAGGTGGCTTTATTAAAGGAGCTGGACAGACTCCGAGGAGAACGATCAGAGGAGCCAGAATCTTGTCCTTCAGAAGAGTTAAGGCCTTGCCATGGTTCTGTCACCATCTCTGACATTCAACTGCCTCTCAAGGTGGACTATGTGTGCAAGGCAATCCGTGATTCAGGTACATGTGAAGTGCGCTGGCGCACAACCTGTGACTTGAGTAATTGACAGGGTACTTCACACAGGTTGGACTGGTGTCTTTATCTAACCTTGCCAACTATGTAACTTGTGAGTGCGCTGGCACACAACCTGTGTCTCAGGTACTTGTGAATGCACTGGTCTTGCTGTCTTCTATGACCACTGTTATTTCTTAATGTGTACTTTCTCTTCAGGATCTCTGGGTCACTATTTCCTCATACTCATCCGCTATGGAAGCTATGATGTTGTAGCAACACCTCTGGCCAGTGCTGCAGATGCCCAGACTGGTGACACCATTATATTTCCTACCTCAGTGACCCTGTAAGTGACTTTCTGGGAAATCTACCTAATCTGTTTGGTTTCTTCAATGGGGCAGAGCATGCAGCAGGTTTCTTTGCTAGTAAATCTGTGACTGTTTTGATATTGCTTTGTTTATAATTTAGCACTTCATCTTTTTAAGTTTTTATTTTTTAATGTAAATTTTAGCTTTGCATTGTCACTCTCATGGGACATCACACACCTATGTGGAGGTAGCAGGTCAGCAGTTAGCCCTTTCCTCTGCTAGTCTTTATCCTCTTCCCCCCCGCCCTACTACACAAATTTACACATTTTTTCTTTTTACATGATGTGGTATTCAGGATTCTGAAGCACTTTCCAACAGAATCTGGGAGCCTGGTGTATCAAGAATGAGGATTGTCATGGGAGCATGTTTGGTGTGTGTGTGTGTGTGTGTGTGTGTGTGTGTTTGTGAGACGATACAGGGGCGTCGTGGCAGCATTGTTGGAAGATGGAGGGTCATCTTGGTGGCGTTGTGTAAGTGGGAAGATGGAGGGGCATGGTGTTTTAAGTGTGTGAGGGTCATTATGGCAGCGTTGTGGGGAAGATGACGGGTCATTGCCCGAGTAGGATGTGTTTGGAAAGATTGCTCCTTGTGGCAAAAGGGCTCATTGCCTTAACCTGGTGTGAATAAAGATGGGGGGGGTCATGCACAGATTCATGTGAGCCGGTATCATTTTGGGAGTCTTGCAGTGTGGCTTTACAGTGATAATTGGTTATGATTGATCATCTTCTCTCTTACTCCACAGGAATAAGACCAGCGCAGACTTCAAAATAGAAATTGAGGTTTACAGTTTGGTGAGTTGTCATGAAATTAGTTTGAAGCGCAAAACAATAAAAAATATGTAAACTGCAACTGGTGCTAGGGTACCTGTGGGTTTCTCATTGATGATGGCACACGCCCAATACAATTGGTTATTTTTATCTCATTGGATGTGTCTTGTTAGGCAATTAGTAGGTGTTCTCAGGTAATTAACTCTTGATGCTAATCTCATTCGTATTACTTGCTTTCAATTTTTATTAAGTTATAGACATTTAAAACCTTCCTTATCATTCCAAAGACAAATGTACAAAACATTCAAAGAAAATACAAAAACACATACACAAAAATGGACCTGTCCTATAACCCACACCCCTCGGAAGGACAAATTTTATAGGTTCTAAATGTGGAATCATTGCACGCACACACACACACATCTTTTTGGTGGTTTTTGATCACCACTGTTTGTTAATTTTTTGCGCTAGGAACAAAGACTGACCAATTTTTGAAAAAAAAAATAATAATAATTTCTGATATACATTTTTAAATTTCGGCGTTTTTTGGTTTGCTCAAAATTTTATAGCATCTACAAGCTATGGCCTATATAATGGAATTTTATTTTTCCTAGTAATGGTGCCAATCAACTTATCGTGACACTGCGATTAATACGGTGGACATTCTGACACTTTTTGGGAACCAGTGATAGTAATCAGTGCTAAAAATATGCACAGCCGCTGTACTGACACTGACTGGGAAGGGCTTAAACAGCTAGTGTGTGTGTGTGTGTGTGTGTGTGTGTGTGTGTGTGTGTGTGTGTGTGTGTGTGTGTGTGTTTTTTTTTTTTTTTTTTTTGTGAACTTGTATGTGCTGCTTTCACTAAGGGAAGTGATGGATTTTGTTCCCTTCTTTGCAGGGAAAGAAAATCCATTTTCTTGGCTTTCAAGATGTGAACCAGGCCTAACTGGGAATTTTGTTCTCATTATTTGTTCCCTTTTGTTCTCATTATTAATGGACATGGTCTGTTATAATTATTCTGCTTTCATATCAATAGACATGGTACCTTTTTATTGAGAATGCTGTCCTTGTGCTTATGCACATGGCTCGATTATTATTATTATTAATATATATATATATATATATATATATATATATATATATATATATATATATATAATTATTATATATTTTTTTTTTTATCCTTGTAATAAGTGTGGTCTATTACAGGGAATTCTATCCATGTATGTGGATGAGGACTCTGTCCCTGTATCACTGCTGGTTACTAGCAATTCTGTGTAACATCCTTTTTTTAAGTGGTGAGGTTTGTAGCAGTGCTGGGTGTATCCTGTGCCTATCTCAGGCCTCGGTCCATGGTAAACCTTTGTCATCAGCATACGTATAATGCTAATTGTTTTCATCCACCCACAGGCACAAAGTGGACCTATTACCACCGTGGACAAAAGGAAATCTCTCAAGCCTAAGGTACCGTCTTCCTCATTTTCCAGCATGCTACTGGTCTGATGTGGCCATCATTGGCCTGTACTAAGTTTCTGTGTTTTTCATTCGCCTCCAGATTACACCAAAAAAGCTCCTAAGTTCCCGGGTAAGTGGTACTCTCCTATTGGCTTAGAGTGGCAATTCCTGGGGTATATGGGGTAAGAGGTCACCTTTTTTCCTGTCTCTTTCACACACAGAAAACCTCCCTGAACTCTCCAGGTAAGCGCCCCCTAATGGTGTGGTGGTGGTCCTACAATGCATGCTCAAATGAAATTGCTATCACACTCTCTCTACTCCGTGTTTTATATTATTAAAGGGTTGTCATTTTTAACTTGTTTTTTTTTAGTCTGCAGCCATTATTTACTGTTAATCTTATTTCTTGTAGTTTGAAACTATTTTTGAATCCTTTTATTATTCTTCTGCAAATTACAGCCAACTATTGACATAAAATGTATCCTTATCAATGCCTTTTTGGGTTCGCTAGCCAGGGAGTTCTGTTTTTGTTGAAATAGTAGTGTATAGTGTGCTAGCTAATAGAAACTTTTTGATCATGTGATTATGATATTTACTATATACACTCACATGGCTTCCTAGAAACTATCTGGAGCTAAAAGTGCTCCCTCTAGTGATCTAACTGCAGCCTCTACAATCCCCTCCTCTAGCGCCCTCTACCTTCTCCTCTCACTGTAGCTTCTGGTGCCCTCTACGTCTCCCCTCCCCTCCTCCCACTGTAGACTCTGGTGCCAACTAATTGTTTCTTCCTCTGTCACTGTAGCTTGTAGTCCAGCAGTGAACTGCCCTCTCAGATCCAGTAGCTTTCTGCTGGTTGGGTCCCTGACGTTATCTCTAGAATCTCTGGGCAAATTCAAGTTTCCACTGGACAAGGTGGGTAATTGTCTGTCTAAGTTTGTTTGTTTTGTGTTTGGTACTTATTGCTTTTTTTGGTTTGAATACTACAATGTGTAATAAGGGGGGTTTGCCAAAAAAGAGTATAGCAGTGGTCACTGGTATCAGTCAGCCTTGTTTAACCACTGGGCACTTGCATTGTAAACATCCCTTGTAATAGGAATATGGCATGACAGGTCCTCTTTACAGTGAGGTATGTGGTCAATAAGACCCCACATCTCATCTCTAGGCTGGGAAGCCTGAAATAAAAAAAAAAAAAAAAAAAAAGATTCTGGCTTTGATCGTATTGGTGAGTCGGTAGAATCACCGGAGGGCGGGGGGGGGGGGGGAGGGACGGGACGGACGTCTATGGCTGGGTATTGCAGGGTATCTCCGGGTATGGCAATTTATGGCAGGGTATTGCACTGCCGAGTATTGGTGGGTACGGCAGGGAATTGAGGGGTTAAATTCGGTGAGCAGCGATGTGGGCACTGCAGATGCAGCCCACAGCGCTGCTGACACCGATCTCTTCCCCCCCTCCGCTGTACAGAGAGGAGGGAGGAACCGGCGTCATAACATGACGCCAGTTTGTTTACAAGTGATCACTCCATCATTTGACGGAGCGATCACGTGGTAAACTGCCGCGAGACCCGGTGGTCACGGATGCTCTCGAGTGCACGCGAGAACTGAATTCTGGGAGGACGTCGTATGACGGCCTCCCAGAGATAAGATACCGCTCTGCAGCCGTCATTCAGCTATGGGGCGGTTAAGTGGTTAAGTGCTCAACGGAAATTGGTTGCATTAGCTTCATTATGATTATATAAAGTAATTTTTGAGTATGTGTCCTGTGATGTTGTTGTGGCCAGACTATATGGGCATTTAGATATTTACATATTCATAAGCAGTAAATGCGCTTTAAAACAAGTCCTCACTGACCTTGTAGATGCAGACACTGTGGAGCAAATGGGGGGAGAAATGATGAAATCCTGTTCGGGTCAGTTTTTACTGGTACAATAAAAACTTATGTGGAATCCCTTTCACGTGGTATATGATTCTTAAGAGTTCTGTCAAAGGGCAAAAACTGATAGGTGAGAGGCTAATGGTGCAGGGGTTAGTGGGGAGCAGTTAAGTGGGGGTAAGTTTGATGGAGGGTTGGGAATTCAGAACTTGATATTTCCTTTTTGGGGGATGTGTGATGCAAGCAGTGTAGGGGGTTAACGGAAGTTTTGGGGAGGGATTGGGGGATGAAGTAAAGAGGCCCGAAAATCAGAGGAAAATAATGAACTCATGTTATGGATTGTGGAGAAGGGGGAGTGGCTCATGTAAGATGAACGGCAGAAAAGGGAGTGCGGTGGTATAAGATGAACAACTGAGGAGGGAGCTAGGGGGATGTATAAAATGTGCAGGAGGGAGAAGGCTACATATGATGAACGGCATAGGGAGTGGGACATATGACGTGAATGGTAGAGGAGAGGGAGCGGGATATATGAGAGGAACAGTAGAGGAGATATATTATAGAGAGAGAGAGGGAGCCATGGAATGAATGGCAGAGAAGGGAGGGGGAGTATAGGATGGTGTACTTGGTGGTGGGTCCAGATAATGGGGGAACAAGCTACAGGAGTGCAGTGAATGGAGACCCTTTGTTTCTTTGCTGCGGAACATTTGTCCCACCAGTCAGAAAATAAGGAAAGAGTGGGAAGGCTGGAAAAGAAGTGATTGTATGCAGGAAATCCCCAGTACCTTTGACAAGACACAGGAAGTGCCTCCCCTCTTGATATTACTGTTCCCTAATTCTGAGAGCACACAGAAAAGAGAAGGCACTTTTTCTGTTACTCGGTGCTCCCCATTAATCACTACATTTTAGACATCAGTGCTAGTGTCTCACGCTATCCCTCCTCCTGTGTTTTTTTTTTTTTTCTGCTCTCTTGTCTCATCCTATCATCTTTCCCCCTCATCGTCGTTCAGGAGAGCCACCTTAGAGAGACCTTGGTTCCTCCCTTCTCAGGAAACACCACCTTGGCTTGAAGATTTAAGCCACTCTGCCCTGCCGGCCCCTCAGTTCTAGTGTTTAGACACTGCTGAGAACTGGGGCAGAGGCCAAGAAATTGTTTTGGCATACGTTTTTGTTTGAATCCTGTGGGTGAACAGGAACATAACTTTCATAGGTTGGAATTTGTGTCCTACAGTATAAAGCAGTTTAGGAAGTCTGATTCCTTTTTTTTTTTTTTTTTTTTTTTTTTTTTTTCCGAGGGCGCAAGCTTCTAGACATACAATGGCAAGATGGCTTAGGTTGGCTATTAGTCAAGCTTGTGTAGTAAGAGGGATGGAGGTCCCAGAGGGTCTCCGGGCTCACTCCAGTAGAGCTATGCCAGAGAAAATCTGTAGGGCTGCAACATGGTCCAGCTTTACTACCTTTGTAAAGCAGTACAGGTTGGGCCTGGTATCTGCTAAGGATCAGGCCTTTGGGCGAAATGTCTTTCAAACTGTGGTCCCACCCCAGGGGTAAATGCCTGTTTATCCTCTCTAAGGTGGCTGCCCTGAAAGACAATGAAGGAAAAATTGGTTGCTTACTGGTAACGGTTTTTCCAGGAGTCTTTCAGGACAGCACCGGTACCCATCCGAATAATGTGTCTTTGTCAAGGGAAGGTAAGGTTCTGACATAGGACCGTCGGGAATAAGGTTAGTATGACGTGTTCTTGTGTCTCCCCAGCTGACTGGAGGTACTTTTGGAGAACTAAGGGGCCGGCAGGGCTGAGTGGCTTAAGTCTTCAAGCTAAGGTGGTGTTTCCATAGAAGGGTAGGAGTTATGGTCCCTCTCTAAGGTGGCTGTTCTGCAGACTCCTGGAAAAGACGTTACTGGTAAGTGTAACTCTGATTTTTCTCCACCTGTCTATCTCCTAGATGAAGTTGGAAGGGAAGGTCGGTCGTCTGCTTGGAAATCATTTTCAGGATAAGGTGGTTACTGATTTTTCTCGCATTGTTGGGATTGGTGCATGTCTATGTAGTAGAGACTTCTGATGCTGGGGGTTGTAGTCGTTCACATTTGGTCTTATTGTGAGTGACCAAAACAGAGAACACTCTACAAACTGTTTTCTGGAGGCCTGTGGACTTTGATTTCTCCCCCACACATTGAATGAAGAAAAGGAACGATGTGAGGTTGGGGAAATTACTGATAAGGCCAGTCGGATGATGATGCATGGAAGCTTGCAGCCAAATAACTACAATTTAAGAATTGTGTAATGTAACATTCTCCAGCTGCTTATGACCGGACCTGCTGACACAGGTGATCCGGAGGACGCACATGCTGGCACCTATGGAAACTGCAACACCTGAACAGTTTAGTGTGCCTTCTGTGAAATGATATATGCAGTAATATTTGGAGCAGGTGATTCTAATTTCAAATTTTTGGGCACCATTATCTAGTCATGTGCTGCACCAAGGCTGATCTAGTCAGGTGACAGCTGGGTCCACACTGTCGGCCCATCCAATATAGAATCACTAGACCGAACAGACTCCCCACGTTTGGGAGTCACTAGCAATAATTGCTGTCTTCTCATGGCGGGGGCAAAAAATTCCCCACCTGGTGATTCTGCCTGGAATAAACTTCCTGTTCTAGGTGACCCCCCCTCCATACTGTATGGAGGGAGCCAACTAGGCTGACCTACAAAAATGTCTTCCGCCATTAAATGGTTTACATTAGAGGACAACAATGCTTGAGATTACAGTTCAGCTGACAGGAAGTGACTGGATTCTATTTCTAAGGAATATGGTGGGGCAATTGTGTCGGCATATTGAAGAAATGGAAAGGGGGGGGGGGGGCACATCTACGGACTGGAAGGTAATGAGAGAGAGAGACTGACTAAGGTATGAGGGGTAGGGGGTGAAGACACATCTAAGGACTAGTGAGCTGCAGTAAATACATTTGTTCTTGGGTTTTTATCTTTTTAAAAACTGCCCTATGGTCTTCTCTGGTTGACTATCCCATGAACAGATCATGAGGTAGGTGTTGCAGTTTCCATTGCTGCCTCTGTGTAGATTTGAGGGCTAGTGATCTGGTAAGAACCAATATACTGTATACTGTATATTGATCGTTAAAGGTGAACTCACAATAACTCCATCCCCAGGAATGGCAGCGCTTGGACCTGGGACTGTTGTACTGCTTTTAGTCACACTGCACTGACTGGCGCTAATCTGCTCTACTAACCAGATGCCATTTTTGTTCTACTTGCCCTGATTGTTGTCTTCTCCCAGGTCCCTTTCCTGTCCCCCCTGGAGGGGAACTTGTACCTGAAGATGCAGTGCCAGAGTCATTCTGCTGTACAGCGTACAGGTTTTCTGGTAAGAGCCTGTTGATGGATGATTACCATATCCGGGGGGTTGATATGTTGTATTTATGAAGCTTTCCTATTCTCTCTCTGCAGACAATATTTGATGATGTCAGTGGTCTGGGGGCATGGCACAGGCGTTGGTGCGTCCTTTCTGGTAACATTCTGTCCTTCTGGGCATATCCTGACCAGGAGACCTCTAAGGTAAGTACACGCTGACCCGGTGTTCTGGAACTTGTACATCTTTTGTTGGTGCTGTCTGTATTGACCATCATTTTGTAGGAACCTCTCGAGCGGACAAACCTAGTAAACTGTACGAGTGCCAAGATTGAGGCTGCCAAAAGAGAGGTGTGTGCCCGTCCCCACACCTTGGAACTGATCACCATGAGGCCTCAACGAGAAGATGACAGGGACACACTGGTGACCCAGTGCCGCAACACCTTGTGTTTTACCAAGTGAGTCTGTTATGGTGACTAGTTTTAGGGAGACTTCTAAAACCTTTCCAGCTCTGATGGGACAGCTGTGACCTATCTCTCCTATCTGGTATAAAAAATCTATACATGATAGCGTGCCTGTCCTGCAAACATGGGTTCACGTATTGTCTGCAAATCTCTCCTTCCAGGAACTGGCTGTCTGCAGATACCAAGGAGGAGAAGGACCTCTGGATGGACTCTCTGAACCAGGTTCTGTTAGACCTGCGAACATGGGGAGCCAGCATAGCAAAACTAACACCAAGCTGAGGCCACTGTCCACGCAGCCGTTGAGATCATCCTGCACACAGAGGAGTTTTCTGCTTCTGTTATAAAAATGTTTTTATCTGATCTGAAGTCCTGTTCTAGCCCAATCAATATCTAAACCTACCAATTGGCAACATGTTCCCTACTTGATCGTCCTGGCACTAGGTGACCAGGTCACTCTTTGGAAACATTGTTACAAATGTTATCTGAGATTCTTTTGTATCGCTGAGAGTCCCTGTTATGTTCCCCTGTCTGCAGTTCATAGATGGGGGGGGGGGGGGGGGCCCAGGAAAGACGTCTGTGTTCCAAATGCTGCCAACCTATACTGTGGCACACAAGAGTGCACTTTCTTAGTAGTTCTGTTTTGTGTGTTTTCTTTATATATGTCCAGAAATTATTCTAATTGTTGTATTGGTCTGTTTTCAGTACGGTTTATGTGGTTGCTGCTCTTCTTATATATGGAAATATATTTTATTATTGAATTATTTAGAAATTTGAATAGATCGTATATTAATCTATGCAATAAATCATTTAACACACCCCTGTCTCTGTTAGTAGTTCAGTGGAAACCCTTCATGTTTTGAAGTATGGAGGCACTGGCCTGAAAATGTCGTTTGATTTGCTTCCTTCAGAGTCATGTGACACCACTAGCATATCAGGTCAGCCAGGGAACTAGTATTTTATTTTTATTTATTTTTTAAGGGGAGATCTGCACTTTCCTCACTGACGGTTTCCATACAGTTAAAAGGAATGTATAGTGTTTTTTTTTAATATATTTTTGTTCTGAGGGTATACTATTTTCATCTGGTAGGTGGGGCTCTGGCCTCTCTCTCTTTTTTTTTTTTTTTTTTTTTTTTTTGTGCATTATTAAGGGCATCCCTCGCTGCTCTGCTGAAAAATCCTGTTTAGATGGCTCAGGCTGAAATTTACACCATGCAGAGTCAGGATGGTGACCCTGCCTCTCCCCCCGCACCCAAATCCTCCTCTTCTGGGGGGGTGGTTTGTATATATGTAGATCTGTGGCAGTCTGCTCCTGTTGAGCTCCCCTATATTGGTGTCATGGCTACTGTGTATACCTTTTGTACTAAATGTTCATTTGTAAAATAGACTTAACAATGTTGGACTCTCTAGTGTACCATATAATAAGATTGACCTCCCAACCATCAGATAATGTTTGTGTTCTTGGAGCCATCGCCCTGACTGAGCGGTTTAAGGCTGATGGGGCTGTATAGTGTATGATGAGAGGTCGCTGAGCTCCCCATCTTCTGTCTCCTGGGGCAATCCTAAAAGACAATGTGTAAAAAAAGTATTCAACACAGAAAACTGACATTTCTTGTTATTGCAAAGAATAGGTTTTTACCTGCAGCTTAAGAAATACTGACTGGATGAGAGAGGGGATGTCACTCCAATAGAGACAGGCAAAGGATTAGTAATGTCCGATTCCTTTAAATTACTCAATAGCCCGCAAACTACATGCTGCTTGTTGCTGTAAATTGTCCCCTGTGATTAGAAGGTCTTGCATACAGACTTTTGTTGCTATACAGTGGAAGTCGCTGAGTGGCCCGTCTATCCCAGGCAGAGTGATCTACCCAACGGTGCTGGAATATTCCCGAACAGGAGAGCAGTGCAGGACATGGATCCTGCATAAAGATATGTACTACTGAACAACAGTTCTGGGGGGCTTTCCTAATACCACTGATGCCAACCATAAGACATTTGTATGGGTCTGTATTGACCGATGTCAATGACCCCTCTGGGATTCAGAATTAATTGACCGATACAGTGGACCTGCAGTTGGTGTCCTGACTTGCTTCAAGTGGGTTTTGCATTCTTAATAAGCTTGTATTGGACTGCACACTCTCTTAATAAAAGCCCACCAACATAGGTCCTTTATTTCCACTGAGGCCTTCCTTTAATCCCACTAACCTACAACATCAGGGGATTGTTTTATTCCTACTGGCTGATTCTGATTAGACAGTGAACTGGGCTCCTTTTTTTTTTTTTTTAAATGTATCCTCCTTTTAATGCCCACCTAAAGTGCTTATCGTAGAATTAAAAAAAAGTTTAAACATTCAATCAGAGTACTTGTTTGTTTACCCTATGACTTCCAGTCGCAGCTGCCTAGACGACTTGCATAATCTGCCTGTCCCATTGACTACTGGGATATCCATGTCATCGATCCCAGGAGTCTTCGGCCAACCAAAGCTTCTATTATCACATTATTTTTCTTACCGGAAATGATGTGATCGGGGGGATTAGGCCACATTATTAAGTTGCTATAACAACCCGGGTGGGAACCTCTGCTGCTGTTGCTATTGCAACCTGCTAAAGTGAGCCCCGCAGTGTCATTACTGCACAGGCACGAGATCCAGGAGGTGCATGCTGGGTATCCAGCTGCACGAAAAACCTACAAATGAATGCGAGCCATCTACATCTTTTTCAGGGTGGACATGAGCAAGTACTTTGTACGTAAATACTATGTGGTCATCACAATGATGGTTTTTATTAAAATTTGCTTATGAGACTGTAGCTCCTCTTTAAAGTGGAACTTTGTCAGAAAATGTCCTGCTAGAACACTTCAGGCTGGCCTCTTGCAGGTCTAGCTCTGTAAAACATAAAAAAATAAGTGCCTATACTCAGAGGCGTATCTAGTGAAAAGGGTGCCTATGGCAAGCACTGAAACTGCACCCCTGTCAAAACATTTGAAACCCATCTTTCAGATAACCTTAACAAAAAAAACAGCTAACAAAACTACAAGTCAAGCTCTGTAATCTTTCAATTAACAAATTATATTATATACAATAGTGTAGTATATCCTCCTCCTGTCCAATTCACCCCCCACAGTAGTGTAGTGTCCTGACCTTTTTTGCTGTAGGGGAGCGCCACTGCCTGCGAGTCACCAAGACAGTCACCGAGTGCCTTGCCTTTCTTTGATCTTCCATGATCCATCACACCATCCCTCCTGTCACCATCACACTGTCCCACCTGCCTCTATGATCCATTCCTCCTGCCTCATCACACCATCCCTCCTGCCTCCACGATCCATCCCTCCTGGCTCTCTATGATCCATTCCTTCTGCCACCATCACACCTGCCTCCATGATCCATCCTGCCTGAAGTTATCTAGCAGGACTTAAAGTGGAGTTCCACCCAAAAGTAGAATTTTCACTTTAAGCACTCCTAACCCCCTGACATGGGGGGGGGTACCTAGTTTTGGCAGGTAGCCAGCTACCACTTCCGCTTGTGCCACCTAGGTGACTCCTCCTCTCCCCTTCTCCCCAGCTGGCCTCCTGTCAAAATTAGATATGAATGTGTGTTTTATTAAAAGTCAGCACCTACACTTTTTGTAGCTGCTGACATTTAATAAACAGAAAAACTAGCGGAACTCTGCTTTCATTTTCTGATTAAAGTTCCACTTTAAGTGGTTCCTTCAAATGATGGCAGTTTATGGGGAATTCTAGGCTCCCTCTGGGCACAATCTCACATGAAGTTCATGCAGCGAGGTGACGTAAGTCTGTCTAAAGGCTGTATGGAGTACGGGCCTGTCCTCGTCTTGTTAGCCAGGTGGCTTGGTAGGGTATCAGATATTCATGTTGCACACACTTTCCTTGGTAAAGTTTTTACTTTAACAAATGAATAGGAAGAAATTGATGTCAATGGGAACAATTCTCTCCTCATCTCTGTGTATACTTTGAAGTGGAGGGAATCTGGCCTCCCTGGAGAAAGACTGTGAAAGAATGGGTTACAAATCCCCCGGCGTAGACTATTTTATACTTGTTGGAGGCTTACTGTCTCCACCAACACATCTGAGAACTGGTGTAAATGTCCATCGGCTTTTTCTGTACCGAGTATGAGACTTCAGGGGAGCCACTCCATTTCCCACCTGTGCTGCACACAAGGGTACTTTTTTTTTTTTTTTTTTTTAAGCTATACCCCGCAGGAAGAGGTTTTAAAGTGTCTCCTCCACCCCTGACACTTTGGAGCATTTGAAATATCCTAACAATTCAGGACCCTTGGGTGGGACCTTTCCAATCTCACTTCTACAATCACTTTATTTACAATCACAGTTTTGGGCATTTTAGCCACAGAATATAGGACCGTGGGCCTCCTCATGAAACAAATTCATCATCACTTCTGCTTTTCCTTATTCTCTGTTCTGTCCTGTACAAAGTGTGGATATGGTGAACTCAGTCAGCCCCCCTCCCATATCCTGTCTGCTGGGATTCTCACTCTAGGCAGAGGATGTTTGCTGGATGTATCCTCCCTTCCCTTACCGGCCAGGGAAGGAGAGACCGACCATGTCTGCAGAGGGTGAGACAGCAATGGAGAGTCACTATTTTCTATACATAGGGATACCACGGGGGATGATGTCACTTGTACGCGGTTATGTTGTATTGTGGGGGGATGATGTCACTTGTACGTGGTTATGTTGTACTGTGTGGGGGATAATGTCACTCGTACATGGTTATGTCATACTGTGTGTGTGTGTGTGTGTAGGATGATGTCACTCATACATGATTATGTCATACTGTGGGGGAAGATGATGTCACTCGTACATGGTTATGTCATACTGTGTCTGTGTGTGTGTGTATAGGACGATGTCACTAGTACATGGTTACATTGTACTCTAGGGGGCATGATGTCACTTGTACCTGGTGTCGTTGTACTGTGAGGGGGAGATGATGTCACTTGTACAAAGATATGTCCTACTGTGGGTGGAATTATGTCACTCATACACAGTACACAGTTACGTTATACTGTAGGGGAGATTATGTCACTTGTACACGGTTATGCTGTGCTGTGTGTGTGTGTGATGATGTCACTCGTATATGGTTATTCTGTGCTGTGGGGGGGATGATGTCACTTGTACACAGTTACGTCATACTGTGGGGAGGATGATGTCACTTGCACACGTACGGGGTAAAAGAGAGGTGATGTCACATATACGTCGTACGGTGGGAGGGGGGGGGGTGATGTCACTCGTACTACATCATACTGTGGGGGGGGATGATGTAATTTGTACAGGGTTATGTTGTACTGTGGGGGGGATGATGTCACTCGTACTTGGTTACATCATACTGTGAATGGAATGATGTCACTTGTACATGGTTACATTGTACTGTGGGGAGATGATGTCATTTGTACACAGTTACATCATCCCCTCCCCACAGTATGATGTAACTCGTACACGGTTACATTTTACTGTAGGGGGGAATGATGCCACTCGTGCACAGTTTGTCATACTATGGGGGGGAGGATGTCATTCATACACAGTTATGTTGTACTGCGGGGAGTGATGTCACAGAAATGTATGCCTTACTATGTTTGTGATGTAATTATGTGTTTATATAAATACACTTGGGTTCTGTAAAAACTCATGATGTTACTGTGTTCTATTCAGATAACACATTATTGCTTTTGTGTTGTTACTGTACGCTGACATAGGGATTAGAGATGCACTAAAATGTTGGCAGCTGAAACATATCGGCCGCTAATGGTGTTTGAAGTTGCACAGATATGAACGGTACTCATTGGAAATCATGGGGTATGATTTTTCATGCGACTTTGCAGTCCAAAGTCGCACATATGTGAAAGGGGCCTAACTCCAAATGGTCCCCAGACCCCCAGAACAGACTGAAGATTATGATAACTTGTTGACTTACGAGATAACTGTGGGTGACTTCCACATTCCTGACATTAACTGGAATTCTCAAATTGCAATTACAAGAAAGAGCAGGGATTCAATGGAGGCACTGAATGGGGATTTTACTGGAAAAAATAGTAAAAAGCCTAGGCAATCCTATTCTAGACCTAGTACTGATCGATTGTTAGATGTTGAGGTGGGGAAAAATTTTGGTTCTAGTGATCAATGTCTTTGGTTTGATAAGAAAACAAGAACTGAAAAATCATATACAAAAACAAACATTTTGGATTTCAAAAAGACAAATTTGAAAAAAATGAATCAAATTGAGTAAACTGACAAGAGCCAGTAATCAGTGGCCACTGTTAAAGTCTATCATCCTGGAGGCAACAAAATTATGTCAGGCAAGTTTGTAAGAGTAAACAGAAGAAAAAAAGAAAATGATTCATTAAAGAGGTAAGTGGGATACTAAAGGAGAACAAATGGGCATATAGGAGATTCAAGAAAAAAGAAGGTGTAGCTGACAAAAAGCTGTATAAAAATTATATAAAAGGAGGCCAAACACAGTCATTGAGTGCTGCCAAAGGTAAGAAATAGGAGGAAATGGCAAAATCCAATAAGAAAGTTGACAAAACCTTTTTTGGGTGCATCGGAGATTGAAGAATAAAAACTATAATGGGATCACTAAAATGAAAACAGGGTACCACACTTATGTTGAGGGAGATATGGATGTAACAAACCATTTAAACAATTACTTCTGTTCCACCTTCTCAGTAATAATTTGCATTAACAATAACAAGTTGGGGGATCATATTGGTTCTAGTAATGACAGTTCATTTCAGGATTTATAGAGACAGAGGTAGCAGAGGAGCTGGCTTCATTAAAGCAATGAGAGCCAATGGTATTCATCCCAGAGTTCTAACAGAACTTTAAGGTCTAGTTGTTGGACCATTAACAGATCTTTTTAATCAATCTCGTCTAACAGGAGATGTTCCCTATAAATGACGGACAGCTAATATTGTACCTATCCACAAGTAGGGCAGCAAGGTAGAAGCTGGCAATTACAGGCCAGAGAGTTCGGCATCTGTTATAGTTAAAGTGATTGTAAGGGCTCCTTCACGCGGACGTGTCCGTGTACGGCGCCCGCTCTGCTCGGCGGGAGATCGCTCCGTCGATGCCCACTGAGCAGGAAGATGAAAGGTCCGTCTCTGCACACTGTGCAGGGATGGACCTGTCAGAGCGCCGCTCTCCCCTATGGGGGATCGGATGAGGACGGACCATAGAGTCCATCGTCACCCGATCTGGTCCTCAGACAGATAGAAAAGTAGGTTTTTCCTCCGCCACACTTTTTTGGATCGGAGCGGGTCGGATGTCAGCGGACATGTCACCGCTGACATCTGACGCTCCATAGAGGTCTATGGAGCGTCTGTTCAGGTCTGCCTAAAAAACTGATAGTCAGACCTGCATAGACAGTCTGTGTGAAAGAGGCCTCAGGTTTTTTTGTTTTTTTAATAACATGTCATACCTCCACTGTGCAGTTTGGTGGAGCAGAGATCAGCATCACTTGTTGCTAGGCAGAACGGGGAGATGCTGTTTACAGCGGCATCTCCTAGTTCAGCCGCCCCGTGAGACGATCGCGGGTACGCCCGTGGCGATCGAGTCCGCAGGACCCGCGACCGGACTCACGGGGGTCCCAACCGGCACGCGAACGCGCCGGCGCGCTCGCGATGGCAGGGCGGCATTTAAGATTGGACGTACCTGTACACCAATATGCCTGCCCGTGCCATTCTGCCACCGTACATCGGCTTGCGCCGGTCGGGAAGTGGTGAAAGCAGTTCTTTAGTCGGGTTTAAAAAAAAAAAAGTCAGCAGCTACAAATAAGCCAGCTGCTGACTTTTAATAAGAGGACATTTATCTGTCCAGGTATGTTTACTTTGGGAGAGCTATGACGCCTTGCGATTTCACAGCTGGCTTCCCACTGTGCATGCGCAAGCCACACTGCGCTGTGTGAATGGTCTCGCAGCCTTTTGGGACCTGTGTCGTGTCCCAGGAGGAGGGAAGAG
This sequence comes from Lithobates pipiens, assembly GCF_037356315.1. Taxonomy (NCBI): domain Eukaryota; kingdom Metazoa; phylum Chordata; class Amphibia; order Anura; family Ranidae; genus Lithobates; species Lithobates pipiens. The sequence goes on along the minus strand of NW_027507686.1, from coordinate 35,287,326 downwards.
GAGAACGTCCGGTGGAATTGCCTAGGTAATTTCAGCAGAAGTGGGAGTGGGTACCTAGTTTTCTCAGTTTTCAAAAAAAAAGTTCCAAAAGGAGGGGGAAGAGGGCACAAAGCAAAATTTCCCCTTTAAGGTGAAGTTCCACTTTATTATGTACAGTCTGGAGGAAAGAATTGAAATGGGGGACATGATTAAAACCTTTAAATACATCAAGGTGACAAAAAAGGTTCAAGACAGTGTTTTCAATATGAAGCCAAGATCAAGAACGCAAGGACATGACCTCAAATTAGCTGGAGGAAAGTTCAAAACTAATCTTGGAAAGTATTATTTTACTGAAAGAATAGTTGACCAATTGACTCTTGGAATAGACTTCCAGTGGAAGTAGTGAGCCAATCAACAGTAAGTGGATTCAAACATGCTTAGGACAAGATCTATATAGTGCTCAAAAAAGTTAACAAAACGAATCCCAAAACACAAAGAAAAAAAAAACAGGGCAGACTTGATGGACCACCTGGTCTTTTTTTTGCCGACACTATTCTTTCTTTCCCCATATCTCACATTGTTATGTCTTCAGCAGAATGTAACGCACTTGAGAAAGCCGATAGTCTAGCACGCGGAGCGGCTCTGAAATGGGCATCTGGTGTATTTTGTCGCCCTGACCAGCTGGCACTTCTGAGTCAGTATAGGAGGCGGGAGACACAGCGCAATAACTCCATCCAGTCTCGGCTAAAGGTAAGTGACACTCCCGTCTACAGATCTATCTACATACGGCCCATCTTCACTATTGCACATAGTTGGGGGATTGTCTGCCACATTACCTTTACAACATCTGTTGGGATCTTACTACTGTCTGTGTCCCCTTTTGGATTTCTTATTACTTCCTGTCCTGGCATCCACTGTCACTACCACCAAGACAGGAAGCGCTTGGAATTGTTGGACATGGTTTCTCACCCTTCAATGCTCAACATGAGCAGTTGGAAAAGGAACCCTTGGGTGACGTTAAATTATAATGACAAAGGGTGCTGGTGTTAGATCTGAGCATATCTTGTATTGTCTGCCTGGCTCTGATCTGGTCATGGTTATTTCTTTTCTGTGAGGTTTGTAATGGTTGTAGAATGAAGAACCCCAGCTCACAGAGAAAGCACACTTGGAAAGGCAAGTTAAAGATTACGTGCAGCTTACTTACCATAGCTGAGCAGATATTTGGCTACCCCCTACACCACTAAACTGGTTCCATTCAGAAAACCTTACAAGCATGTGTTTTAAGAAACAAATTGGTTAGTAAGAAACTGTACTTGAGTATGACCATGTGGGAAACTGGGGGTTTTCTCATGCTCTGCTCCAATCAGCACATAAAGCTAATATAAGGAATACAGTTGGAATTATTTCACTGGCATAATGCATTGTGTATTAATGAATCTGAGTTTTTGGCTTTGGGCCAATCCAGTAACTCAGCAATGTCCAAGTATCCTGAGATTAATTTCCCTGAACTCTGGTCACCATTTAGATGGTTGTTGGTTGATATTTTCTCATCTGTGTTCACAGTCAGCACTTCAGTCGTATTTGGAGGGAGTTGATCTTGGCCTCTCTCAGCTTCGAGCGGCACACACTGAGGTTCACCATATCCAAAAAGCCCTCAGTGAGGCTCAGGAGATCTGGCGGGCCAGTGAAGATTCGTTAAGCCACCAAGAGACCATTCAGCAATTAGTGATGGAGCACACCCAGCTGTCTGTGGTCATACAAAGTTTGCCTCATGTCTATGCAGGTAAAGGCAACAACAGGGAATTCTATGTCATGTTTTGTTAAGAAAATTAGCTAGACTTTTCCTGAATTGAGAGCTCCAAATTCTCAAGATAAGCGCAATAAATTCTTCCAGTTTCTGTTAACTGGATAAAGGAATAGGATTTCCTCGATCATCAGTTAGTAAATAAAAATTGAATGAGATGTGAATATTTCATATTCATTTCTGCAGAATCCACAAAATAGTGAATTACATCCATTGTTATTTATCTGTCCGCAGTGCCCAAGCTAATTGATCAGACAAAGGAGTGCATTGAAAAGCAGCAACTACTGGAGGCTCATGTCAATCTGCGGGATTTGGAGAGCCTTAGAGACAATGTGCTGTACAGGCTACAGAAGGCTGGGCCGTTGCTGAGCACCACTGAGAATGGCCAGCAGAATGGGGAAGCTTTGGATCTGGTCAGACAGTTTTTTGCCAGGGTTCAGGATCTGAGTGAGGAATTGGGTGGTGCTATCTTCTCACTGGCTCGCTCAGCACTGACTGTGGCACGCTGTGACCCGACAATCCTGGTCTCTGCTGTCCGCATCGTTGAACGAGAGGAACTTCTGGATGTTGAAGAGTCAAGGGGTCCTCCACAGCTCTTGTGGAAACCTCCGGGACGACCCAAGCGATGGAGAGATAAATTCTTCCAGGCCCTGGAGAAGGGTGTCTGTGAGAGACTAATGGAATCCAACGTAGAGTCAGAGGAAATAAATCCAACAGACTTGGCAATTCATTTAAAGGACATCCAGTGCCGGATGATGGAAGAGCTTCTTGCTGCATCTGCAATACTAGTGCCGTGTGTTCCTCCACACTATGACCTGTGCCGAAATATTGGTAAAATGTGTCACCAAATCATCTCTCACCACCTGCGTGAGATTCTCAATCACAACCTTTCTCATCCTGCTCTGTACCGTGTTCTTCACTGGATAACTATCGTCTACCCCAGGTAAGACCATGTGATTGCTCAGCCATGATCACAACCCCTAATAAGGCAGTACAACCAGTCCTGCTGTACCGTGCCCCATCAACTCAACAGGTGGGCCCGGGCAGCTTTATAGTTCATTTCTGACAAAAATAGGGCTTACTAAACCTTACCCCCTACTCCTATTGGGGGCGCAGGTATATAATCCCATGCCTCATGTTATGCTGCTTAATAGTTTAACCTAATGCTAAAGACCATAAGGCACAATAAGATGCTAATTTACACTTATTTATTTTGGGGCACCCCCACTTGAAGGCAAAGCTGCATTTTGTTTGTTTTTATATTAAATTTAAGAATAAGATGAGATTACAAAACAAAGCCTATTGAGCATACCCAGGTTTGAGAAGACGAAGAAAAAACAAAACAATCTCACAAAATTAAGTAATTAGCAACCAAGCCTAAGACATCCTTACTCGAAACTGCTGATGTGCTGTAATAAGTCAAGAGACAACTCTCTTACAGTATACCAAGCTAAATTAGTATAAGATAAGAAAGAGCAAGTCACTATTAATTATAGGGGCGTTACCGTTGAGATGGCAGTATCCCCGGACTCGGTCCAGATGGCCCATGCCTTAAAACATTTTTTGGGGCATCCTCTAGATTCATAAGTGAGTTTATACAATGGTATAATTTTGTTTACAACGGACTTCAGTGCCGGCCACTTTTTACCCTCTTCCTGCCCAGGCCAATTTTCAGCTTTCAGCGCTGTCAGACTTTGAATGACAATTGCGCGGTCATGCAACACTGTACCCAAATGAATTACATTTTTCAAACAAATAGTGCTTTCTTCTAGTGGCATTTAATCAACGCCAATGGGTTTTTTATTATTTACTAAAAAAGACCAAAAGCTTTTTTTGTTTTGTTTTTCTTAATTTCTGTCACAAAATGTTGTAAATAAGTCATTTTTCTCCTTCAAATGCATTGAAAAAAATGAGTCCAAACAGCATCAGCATGTAGATAAGTGTGAGGGGAAAATCTAATCTGTAATATTTGGGGAGTAAGGTAGACTCTATGAAGAATTTTAAATTCTATTAACCTATCCATGGCCAAAACCAGGTGCTGCATGGGATATTCTAAAAACATCTTCTCAGTCCATTGTGTATAGTGGGCTGAAGTGCCTTGTAAATGGTGGAGAGAGGCTTCTCTAGAGTTTCCTCTCGCAAAAGGTACTCAATCCCTGATGATGTAAAATATACTGAATAATTGCGAAATTGCAACTGAAATGCATTGGAGAGCTGGAGGTAATAGGAGCTGCATTTTGTTTTGAGGCAGGGGAGGGGCCAGGGGTGGAGTTGAGGGCAGGGTGAAAGGGGGCCCCGTGATTTCTAACAGCGGCCCTGATCACAATGAACTGTCTGAGGGCTTTATCGGGAACCCTTTTATTTATTTATTGGACTTCAAAAGCTCTCAAACTTTTATGGACCAGCACAGTATATCCTCGTACAGAGATCATTATTGTCCACAATCAAATTTTTCCACCAGCCCTCACAATGTACATCTTTAAATACATTGTAATACACTAACTCTGCAATTATGACCTGAAACCTAGACATTGTCATCCTTTGCTTCCATTAACATCTACCCCAAATTTTCCCCATCTTTTGCAACGCCCAGTTATAATGGCCAATACAAAATGCTGGGAATATCCTGATCCAGGACCTAATCTGCTATTTATGGAGTCAGGGAGAATCTTATCCCCACAGGGCATCATTTATCAATGACACAGAAATCAGATTATTGACCAGAGTCTAGGTGACGGTTGTATGAAGAATCTTGGACAGACACTAATTTCGCTCTACAGTCAGACATGGCGCCCAAGGGAACGCACAATGGAGGCGTAACCGGGACTCCATTTTGTCTCACCTGAGGGAGGAATGTATGATTAAAGCTGTAGTCTTCTAGTAAATCTGTCTTCAAATTTCATTACTCAGATGGGAATTCGATTACCCCCAGGAACCTCTAAAAACCTCTGGGGGAACTCTGATTGGGAATAGTTCTTCTATAGCATCTGGAGAACAGGAAGAATTGTGGTCCTAGGTTCCCTGCAGTGTTAGTTGAGTGACTCTTTAACATCTGGAGAGTAGGAAGGACTGTGTATGGTCCTAGGTGTGCCACAGTTTTAGCAGAGTGACTCTATAACATCTGGAAATTTGGAAGGACTGTGTGTGTGGTTGGGGGTCTTGGGCTACATGCATATTTTGCAGTCCCTTTTGTATGAATTGTCCCGCTGGGGTCCCTTATATTAAGTTTTGAGGCTTGATTTTCACTCTTCTAATGGTTGTCTGTTCCAGCGAGGACCTGATGGCAAATCCAGAACTGTCTCCAGAGATTGATATATCCGAGCTGGGACCACTTATCCCTACAGAAGTGATGGATGAGCAGATGAACCGTTATACGCGTAGTGTGCGGGTGAGACACGGTGACGTATGATGCAGGAGGCGGAGATTTCAAGTATAACATGTTATACAGTATTGCCCAGCCAATGGGGTGGGGGTATGCTCTTGGGAAGGAGGTCCACCTGTCACCACCCCCCCGAATGGTCCTCACGACATTGTCTTCTTTTCCAGGCCTGCCTTAGCCAATGGATACACAATGCGCTGGACGTGGAATATTCTGATTGGTTGAGGGATCAGGAGCCAGATAAAGACCAAGATGACTTCTACCTGTCTGGTGTGCAGCAGATGGTGATGCAGGTGGGACGCTGGTCACCAATCACATCACAAGTTGTGTCTAGTGATGCGCAATAAAAATCCCTGTGGGGAAATCTCACCATTGTGGGAGGGATAGAGACAAACCACTGCAGGAAATAATGCCATTGTGGGAGGGGCAGAAACACAAACTGATGAGGGTAAAATTTGCTACTGGCGCCTCCCAGATATATGAGGAATTGTCAGTGGGTTATAAATGTCCATATCAAAAATTTTAGGTGGAATTTCAGTGTTCTTTTTTCCTTCATACCTGTACAGCCATGGACAAAAATTTTGAGAGTGACACAGAATCTCTGCAATTCGCCCTGGCATGCTATCAATCAACTTCTGGGCCACGTTCTGACTGATGGCAGCCCATTCTTGCATAATCAGTGCTTGGAGTTTGTCAGAATTTGTGGAGGTTTTGTTTTTGTTCACCTGCCTCTTCTCAATGGGATTAAGATCTGGGGAGTTTCCTGGCCATGGACCCAAAATGTCGATGTTTTGTCTCCCAAGCCACTTAGTTATCACTTATGTCAAGGTGTTCCATCATGCTAGAAAAGGCATTGTTCCTTACCAAACTGTTCTTGGATGGTTGGGAGAAGTTGCCCTTGGACAGGGCCGTAGATAATATTTTGCTCGGGGGGGGGGGGGGGGGGGGCAGCAGCAGGTACTAAGTAAAAGTATTTTTAATCAAAACAAATTGTGCCATATTCATAAAGACTGGAAAAAGGAAAAGTTATGTGTTGCTCATAGTAAGCAATCACATCCTTAATTCTATATTCTCAGATCCTCTTGAAAATTGAACTGGATTTCAGTTTTGCCTTCTTACGGTTGTAATGAACATTGGTTGGCTATTGTTCAGTCTAAGGCCCGGTACTGGGGCTGAACGAAAAAATATCTGAAGGATCAGTGCTCTCTGCCACTCACTGGACTGCCTATCACAGGGTGGTGCACTGTAATAGCCAATCTTACTGGGCAGGTGCAAAGGGTACCATCTTGTGGAAGGCAGCAAACTTGATTTTTTTGTTAACCAGCAGACAAGAGAAGTGGTACTGTACAGCATCCATACATAACTATAAACTTTTGAGCTTGAGAATGAGGGGCATGACACTGCAAAAAAGTGGGTGTGGCCAAACATGATAGTGGGTGGGTCTTAAGGGACACAGTTAAACAAAACCTGGGCTTCCTCGTACCTATAAAATATGCTGAGGCTGAGTCTTCCATAATTGCTGTTGTGTTAGCCTATTGGGCCCTGACTGTTCACATGTAGCGATTTGGGATCGTGGGCAGAATCGCAGTGATTCTGTCCGCAATTCCAAATCACACTGCAATGCTGGCAAAACACAGCACATGTGTTTATGCTCCATTCATTTTTAGTGGTACCAAAACACAGTGTGGCTTTGGATGCTTGTTGTGTGATAAATCGCTCAACAATCACAGCAAAAAGACACCACATTGTGGTGCCAGTAAAAATGAATGTACCACAAACACATGTGCTGCATTTTTCCAGCATTGCAGTGTGATTTGCAATCAGTGGTGGCAGGCAGAATTAAAGAAATATTCTGCCCACGATCCCAAATCGCTACATGTCCCTAACAGGCTAAAACAACAGTAATTATGGAAGGCTAAGTCCAGCGCCTCAATCACCAACTTTGCCAGCAGTTGCGACAATCTCAGATACCAGTAGAATGACAGGAAGATATTCTGCAGCACTGCAGTTCTAAGCTAGCCTGACTGAGGAGGACAACAGGGAAAGAGGGACACACCTGGTGACCCGGGAGAGGCTGGGTCAACGGGCAGCCAGCAGCACTTCAGAACATCATCCACATCTATGTCCATGTGGCAGGCTGGTGGCTAACAGCACCCTTAAGGGTCCAGCTGCTCACCCAAGCGGCACTCAAAGGTGGAAAGCGGCACTGCAAGGAGGCAGAACCAATGGAAATAGCGAGGACAGGTGGGCGGGTAGGTGCTAGTCGCTCCCACTCTGCTCAGTGCTTCCTCCTGTCGTGGTGGCTGCGGCTGGACAAGTCAAGAAGACATGATCTCATATACTGACTGGCTGCTAGAGGTTACAGCACAGGTTAGTGATTAGTTGCTAGAGGTTACTGCAAATCATTTCTGCTTGCTGATTGATTGCTAGAGGTTACTGCACATTATTTCTGCTTGCTGCTTGGTTGCTAGAGGTTACTGCACATCATTACTGCTCACTGAATGGCTGCTAGAGGTTACTGCAGATCACTGCTCATTGATTGGTTGCTAGAGATTACAGCAGTGTGACAAAATACCAGCCCTCCTGGGATACAGTTGAAAAACAAATTCTGTTGAGCATGCCACAGAGAGTAGTGGGCATGACCAGATTGGGTAACTTGTGCGATTTCACCTGTCAAATCGCATGACAAGTCACATCCTATTGCTGGCAATGGCCATGTTAAAATGCTTTACTGATTTTAAAAAGTAGTTCCTGCACTACTTTTGGTGATTTCAGGTGCGACTTGCATAGACATCTGTGCATAAACCTGCACAGATGTCTTCCAAGTCACGCTCACATGCGGCTTTGAAATTACGCGATTTCAGATGAAATTGCACGATTTCAAAGCCGCAGTCAATGTGAAGGAGGACTCAAAGGGGATGATTAAACAGAACCACCTACCTCTGAATGAGCATAGCAGCTGCATTGTTGACTACACATTGCCGTGACATCAATGCTTAGCTTCACGTGCCGCCATTAAACTTGCCCATTGATGTCACAGTAGCCGCAGCCACAAGCCAAATGCACAGATAATCAGACACTGCAGCTGTGACTACAGGGAATGACCAGAGACTGTGACTACAGGAAATTACCAGAGGCTGCAGCTGCGACTACAGGGAATGACCAGAGGCTGCAGCTGCGACTACAGGGAATGACCAGAGACTACGACTACAGGCAATGACCAGAGACTACGACTACAGGGAATGACCAGAGGCTGCAGCTGCGACTACAGGGAATGACCAGAGGCTGCAGCTGCGACTACAGGGAATGACCAGAGACTACGACTACAGGCAATGACCAGAGACTACGACTACAGGGAATGACCAGAGGCTGCAGCTGCGACTACAGGGAATGACCAGAGACTACGACTACAGGCAATGACCAGAGACTATGACTACAGGGAATGACCAGAGGCTGCGACTACAGGAAATGATCAGAGGCTGCGACTACAGGAAATGACCAGAGGCTGCGACTACAGGGAATAACCAGAGGCTGCAACTACAGGGAATGACCAGTGGCTGCAGCTGTGACTACAGGGAATGACCAGAGGCTGCGACTTCAGGGAATGACAGCATAACAGTGAGTCTTCTGTCTACAGGCAGTATTGGCAGAAATACCTACCTTGCCAGCGGGCTCACCTCCTGCTCTCAGAGGTTCTGGGCTTTCCACTGTAGGGGGCGGGGCTCTAAGTGGTCCATGGTGGGGCTCTCAGATATACAGACGAGGCACTCTCAACGCTCCTTCTCTGCTCCGAGCACATATAGGCTACATAGGGCAGGGCAGGGTCAGAGCATCAATGAAGCTCCCAGCTCCGCCCCTCACTCCAAAAGTCTTCACCTCACTGTGCGTGCCGATGTCCTCACACCTACCTGCTGCCATTCCTGAGCAAGCTCTGCACTGAGCGACCCCCCGATCCCGCAGCTGAATCAACTGTAGGAGATGGTCCTGGCACTTGCTGGACTTTCTTGGGCGCCCTGGAGCCTTCTTCACAACAATTGAACAGTTCTTGATGATTCGATAAATGGTTTATTTAGGTGTAATCTTAATAGAGGCAATATCCTTGCCTGTGAATACATTTTTGTGCAAAGCAATGATGATTGCATGCAGAGCTGATGCAAGGATTTTTGACACCCTAGGTCCGGGGTAGGGAACCTTTTTGGCTGAGAGAGCCATGAACGCCACATATTTTAAAATGTATTTCCATGAGAGCCATACAATATGTTTAAAACTAAATACAAGTAAATGTGTACATTTTATGTAAGACCAACACTTTTAAAGTACAATAAGTCTCTGAATTAAACAATCTCCCCCACTGTAATGTCCACATCTCCCCCACTGTAATATCCACATCTCCCCTACGATTGTCTGCTTGCTTACCATTACACAAGCAGGCAGATCCACGAGGAGTTGAGGCGGGTGATGATGACGTCAGCATGCCGCTTACCTAGGCTGCTGCCGGGTGTATCAAGATGGCCGCCGCTCCGGAGATAGGCCGAAGCTGCAGCCTTACCTATGGGCTCAATCCGCGGATCGGCACACCACGAGATCCGTGGATTGAGAGGCGAGAGCCAGATGCAGCCATCAAAAGAGCCACATCTGGCTCGCGATCCATAGGTTCCCGACCCCTGCCCTAGGTGAAACCTAATTTTGCTGCCCCAATTGGCTCCACCCTTGACCCCACCCCCTTTGCCCTGCCCATGTGACAGGAGGCGGCGCTATACAGGAAGCATCGACTGTGCTTCCTCTAGCGCTGGTTCCAGTGCTGCGCCTCTAATTACACTACTGGCCAGATGGAGCAGATGCCTGAGATTGTTACATGCGGCAGAGCATGCAGACATGGAGGTAAGTCAGCGGCCAGTCACCCCTAGGCAGCAGTGCGCCCTAGGCGACTGCCTAGTTTGCTAGTGATAGCACTGGCCCTGATTGCACATGTTTCATTGTAGGTAACCATGGTTAACAGAGGAAGAACAATGAATTCAAGCACCACCCTCCTTTTAACCACTTGAGACCCGCGCTATAGCCGAATGACGGCTACAGCGCGGATCTCCTTTGCCGGGACTACGTCTATTGACGTCGTCCCGTGCACGAGCGGCCTGCGCGCCCCCTGAGGGGCGCGCACGGTGCTCTCTGTGATCGGCGAGTCTATGAGACTCGCCTGATCACCGATCCGGCAAGGGGTCGATCCCGACCCCTTATCACGTGATCAGCTGTCAGCCAATGACAGCTGATCATGTGATACAACGGAGCCGGTAATCAGCTATTATTCCTCCTCGCGCTGTAAGCGCGAGGAGAAAAAAAAGAGCCGATCACTGGTGGCCGTGATTGGGACATCAGTCCCGATCATGGCCAGCCCTGTTAGTGCCCACCTGCCCCCTGCCAGTGCCCACCTGCCCCCTGCCAGTGCCACATGAATAAAAAATGTGTCCCCCCCTGTCAGTGCCCATAGTGCCACCCAGCAGTGCCCACAGTGCCACCCAGCAGTGCCCACAATCTGCCTCAACAAAGGTGCTGCACCCCAGTGCCACATATCTGTGCCCATCAGTGTCATCTACCAGTGCCCAGCAGTGCCGCCCAGCAGTGCCACCTATCAGTGCCCATCAGTCCCATCTATCAGTGGTACCTATCAGTGCCCCTTAGTGCCACCCATCCGTGCCACCCATCTGTGCCACCCATCCGTGCCATCTTATCTGTGCCCATCTTTGCCCATCAGTGCCGCCTTATCTGTGCCCATCGGTGCCGCCTTATCTGTGCCTATTAGTGCCGCCTTAACTATGCCTATCAGTGCCCACCAGTGCAGCCTATCAGTGCCCACCAATGCAGCCTATCAGTGCCCACCAATGCAGCCTATCAGTGCCCACCAGTGCAGCCTACCAGTGCCGCCTCATCAGCGCACTTCAATGAAGGAGAAAAATGACCTGTTTGCAAAATTTTATAACGAACTATTAAACATGATTTTTTTTTTCTTTTTTGCATATTTTTTTGTTTGTTTAGCAAAAAATAAAACTCCCAGCTGTAATTAAATACCACCAAAAGAAAGCTCTATTTGTGGGAAAAAAATGATAAAAATTTCATTTGGGTACAGTGTTGTATGCCCGCGCAATTGTCATTCAAAAGTCATCAGCGCTGAAAGCTGAAAATTGGTCTGGGACTGAGGGGGGTTTAAGTGCCCAGTAAGCAAGTGGTTAAAGCTTCCAGTCTGTTATTCTAACTCAATCACCATTACAGAGTGGTAAGTTATGGTAGGGCTGGAATGTGGTGGAAATGTTTTTTGGGGGGGGGGGGGGTTAAAGGGGTTGTAAAGTTATTTATTTATTTTAAATTACAAACATGTTATACTTACCTTCACTGTGCAGCTCGTTTTGCACAGAGTGGCCCCAAACCTGGTCTTCTGGGGTCCCTCGGCGGCTGTCTCGGCTTCCTCCCGCAAGTACTTCTCACATTCATGCGAGCTCCCTCGCATGGTGAGAAGCACTTGCGGGCACGCTCCCGCGATACAGCCGGCGGCTATAGCTGCTCGCTGTATCACTCGGTCCCGCCCCCCGGCGTGCCGCGTCTTTGGATGTGATTGACAGCAGCGCAAGCCAATGGCTGCGCTGCTTTCAATCCATCCACTCCAGCCAATCAGCGGCCAGGCTGAGCGGCGAAGAGGACGTCGGGGGCGAGCGCAGGACTTTCGAGGGGTCAGATAAGTAAAACGGGGGGACTGGGGGCGCCGGCACTGTGAGATGTTTTTTCACCTTAATGCATAGACTGCATTAAGGTGAAAAAATATTTACCTTTTCAACCCCTTTAATGGCAAAGAGGAACTTTGCAATTCATCTGATCACTCTTCATAACATTCTGGAGTATATGCAAATTGCCATCATAAGAACTGAAGACGCAGACTTTGTGAAAATTAATATTTGTGTCATTCTTAAAACTTTTGGCCAGGGCTGTATTTATTTGTTCATTTTTTTATTTTTGACGAAGGTGTACATTAAAGAAAGCTCAGTAGAATAATGTCACATATGTATTGTAGAATAATGTCACATCTGTAGTTGTAGAATGATGTCACATCTGTAGTTTATTATTATTATTCAGGATTTATATAGTGCCAACAGTTTGCACAGCACTTTACAAAATGAGGTAGACAGTACAGTTACAATTCAATACAGGAGGTATCAGAGGGCCCTGCTCGTTAGAGCTTACAATCTAGGCGGGAGGGTCAAGTGATACAAAAGTTAATAACTGTGGGGGATGAGCTGATGGAGAAAATAAATGTACAGTTGTTAGGTGAGGGCAGAAGTAGAATGATGTCACATCTGTAGTTGATGTTACACAAAGTACAAATATTAGAAAACACAGATCTCAGAATGGGAATGATTGTCTTGTGATGAGAAGATGACGCTCGCTGATAATTTGCAGATGCTGATGGAGAACATTCAGTTGGCGTCTGTCCTGGGTGAGGGTATGGAGAGCCGTATGAGGACGGCTGTGCTCTGCGAGATGGAGAACTGCCTGGTATGGTGAGTCAGCACTGATGTAGATGATCAATGCCCATGGAGGTATTGTGCTATTGATACTTTGTTTTCCCTCAACAGGTTACGGGAAGCCCTGGTGAAATACGGGATAGAACATATGAAGGATCGAACCTTCCCGCCACATTATATCCTCTACCTTCTGGCCATTATAAATGCATGCTCCGCTCTCAGGTAGCTGTTCTGGATTAATGCCCCAAATTTCTGACCTCTACTGACCCTTCAATCATAAATGGAAGTCCATTGGGGTAATAAGATATCAAGAGGCGGGGGGGGGGGGGGGGTAACCCAATAATGATTACTGCTGGAACCAAAATCTTCTATCAATATAAAATTCTTTTCATTATAATTCTGAGATGAAGGCCATGGGGACATGACAGCAAACTAGCAGGAGGAACTTTGAATACTAACCCTGGAAAATATTATTTTACTGAGGGAGTAGTTGATGCTTGCAGACTTCTATCAGAGTTAAGGAGTCAACAGTAAGTAAATATAAATGTACTGTACTTGGGGCATATATAGGTCTATACTGAGACTCCTTGTTCATGGGATGGAGGACCAGTTTGGTTCCTGATCTTCTGCACGTGTATCATCTAGAAGCTCAGGCTCTGTTAATGAGACATGTATGTACTAAGCTTCTCTATCCCAACTGTCCTATTAACCTACATTTGCCTGCAGTTCTTCCATTGGACAGTTACAGCCGGAGGAGTCGCATATTCCTGCATTCAGTAAAGCTGCTCCATGCCTGCAGACATCCCTGGACAAAACGCAGAAGAAAGCCTGCCATCTACTGCTGGATGAGTTGCAGACTGACATTCAGGTACTGAGGATACGACAACTCCAATCATCCCACCTTCCCTGTCCACACCTGTCTTCTGCCTGTATATACCAGTACATCTCTACATCTTCTTGTCCCCTACATCCCTGTATAGCTCTGTATTCCCATATCCCTTTCGTTTGGCCTCTATTCCAGAACAACCCTGTATTCCTATGTCCCATCCCACGGCCTCTATTTTAGGACCTCCCTGTATATCTCTGCATTCCCATATCTCATCCCACCGACCTCTATTCTGAAACTTCCCTGTATATCTCTGTATACCTATATCCCATTCTATTGGCCTCTATTCTGTAACATCCCTGTATATCTCTGTATTCCCATATCCCATTCCATTGGCTTCTATTCTGGAACATCCCTGTATATCTCTGTATTCCCATATCCCATTCCAATGGTTTCTATTCCAGTACATCCCTGTATATCTCTGTATTCCCATATTTCATTCCATTGGCATTTATTCTGGGACATCCCTGAATACACTATATTAGCAAAAGTCTTGAACTAGAGGCTGGTGGAATGGGATATAAGAATACAGAGATACACTATATTACCTAAAGAATTGGGACACATGCCTTTACACGTACATGAACTTTAATGCCATCCCAGTCTTAGTCCGTAGGGTTCAATATTGAGTTGGCCCACTCTTTGCAGTTATAACAGCTTCAACTCTTCTGGGAAGGCTGTCCACAAGGTTCAGGAGTGCGTCTATGACAATGTTTGACCATTCTTCCAGAAGCCTATTGGTGAGGTCAGGCACTGATGTTAGATGAGAAGGCCTGGCTCGCAGTCTCTGCTCTAATTCATCCCAAAGGTGTTCTATCGGGCTGTGCAGACCAGTCAAGTTCCTCCACCCAAAACTCGCTCATCCATGTCTTTATGGACCTTGCTTTGTGCACTGGTGCGCAGTCTTGTTGGAACAGGAAGGGGCCATCCCCAAACTGTTCCCAAAAAGTTGGGAGCATGGAATTGTCCAAAATGTCTTGGTATGCTGATGCCTTAAAAGTTCCTTTCACTGGAACTAAGGGGCCAAGCCCAACCCCCGGAAAACAACCCCACACCATAATCCCCCCTCCACTAAATGATTTGGACCAGTGCACAAAGCAAGGTCCATAAAGACATGGATGAGCGACTTTGGGGAGGAGGAACTTACTGGCCTGCACATCAACCCGATAGAACACCTTTGGGATGAAATAGAGCAGAGACTGGGAGCCAGGCCTTCTGGTCAAACATCAGTGCCTGACCTCACAAATGCTCTTCTGGAAGAATGGTAAAACATTCTCATAGACACACTCTAATCCTTGTGGACGGCCTTCCCGGAAGAGTTGAAGCTGTTATAGCTGCAAAGGGTGGACCAACGCAATATTGAACCCTACAGACTAAGACTGGGATGCCATTAAAGTTTCACGTGCGTGTAAAGGCAGGCGTCCCAATACCTATGGTAATATAGTGTACCTCTGTCTTCCTATATCCCATTCCACCAGCCTCTATTCCAGGACCTCCCTATATATCTCTGTATTCTTATATCCTATTGCACTGGCCTCTATTCCGAGACATCTTTGTATATCTCTATATTCTTATATCCCATTCCACTGGGCTCTATTCCATGACATCTCTGTATATCTATTTATTCCTATATCCCTTCCCCACTTGTCTCTATTCCAAAACGTCCCTATATAGCTCTGTATTCCTATATCATAATCCACCAACCTTTGTTTCAGGACCTCCCTGTATATTTCTATATTCCTATATCCTATTCCACCAGCCTCTATTCTGAGACATCCCTTTATCCTTGTATTCCTATATCCCTTCCCTACTGGCCTTTATCACAGAACATTCCTGTATTTCTATATTTCTTCCCCTCCAGCCTCTATTCTGGGACCTCTTCTTTCTGTATTTTTATTTACCTCCTTCCCCAGCCTCTTTTCCGGAACAGCCCGTCTCGTTCTTGGTTGTCTGCTTCAGACACTGTACAGATAATCTGTGAGAAGATGGAAAATTTTGGCCAGCACCTTTCCCAAGTACGCTCACCAATAAACCAGGTGAGTGTGTCAAGTGTCTTCCCTGTTGGGGTTTGATGAGCAGTCAGTGTGATTGTCATGTCACCCCATATTGCATGAATGGAGGTATCATACATAGCTAGGTAGAGTTCAGTCAATGATGGGGGGGGTTGTTCCTGTTGTTGTCTCTACAATTCACGGTTTCGTTCTCTAGTATCTGCTGGCACAGGTGGAAAGAATGGTTACCATCGAGTATGTCAAAGCTCTGCTCCACAGTAAACTGGTGTGCCGGAACTGTGCAGATCGGCTGCAGCTGGCGCAGAGGATGTCCATGGATGCTGAGGAGCTGCGATCTTCCCTCCACGGGATGGTAAAAAAAGCTTCCCGCCAGTGTGTGTGAAGTGTGTGTGTGTGTGTGTGTGTGTGTGTGTGTGTGTGTGTGTGTGTGTGTTAAATATATGGATGGTGCTACAGTGCAAAGGACAGAAAAGAGTTGCGTATATTGCCGGAATGTAGAAAACTATTTAATGGATATGATTGGGGTTAAAGTGTTTCTAGGCATGACATAGGGTCTGTGACTGGACATGGGACAGGGTCATGGGCTGGGAATGCCGTAGGGTGCCTGGCTGGGCATGGCGTAGGATTAGTGGCTGGACACAATGCAGGGACAGCAGCTGGGCACAACGTAGGATTAGCGGTTGAGCACTGAGTAAGGTCAGCAGCGTAGGGTCAGTGGATGAGCCTTGCAAAGGGTGTGTGGCTGGGCATGGCATAGGTCAGTGGCTGGGCACAGCCTAGGAAAAGCAGCTGGGGGTGGCGTAGTGCCAGCGGCTTGGTGCAGCATAGGGTCCGTGGCTTGGCAGGCAGTAAAATACATAGCCAGCCAGCCTTGTTCATACTGAAGAGCAGCAATGCAGACTGAGATTAAATGTCTGATGTCTGCCTTCTCAGAAGTAATGGGGTGAATGATTGTTTTACAGCATTATCAATAATTCCGTGTGTCATTCATCTTGTTTTGCTACCGTCACAGAGCCTAGAAGAGTCAACTCTCTGTGTTCCCCTCATCCTCGCTCTTCAGGAATTCTTTGCCCTGAAGGATCCATCACTGCTGAGTCTGGAAATATCAGGACTGATGAGTGCCTTCCCTGACATCAGGTAATTTCAGAATCTGCCTGTATAATGCCCCCAAAACAAAAAGCTGTTATTTTCTCCCTTGCCAGTAGAGGGAGCCAAGATGCCTTGAGTAGAGATGAGCTCAGGCGTGTTCGCATGCTCCACATGCAGAGCCTGCCAGGAAGTCGGCGCAATGCTGCGCTAATCACAGGCAGTGAGACATTGCCCGATCTCTGCAGCCGCGCAATGGGAAATGTTTCACTGCCTGTGATTAGCGCAACGCTGCGTCGACTTCCTGGCAGGCTCTGCATGTGGATCATGCGAACACGCCGGAGCTCATCCTTAGTCCTGAGTGATCATGATGGTGGGATCACTTCTGTTAATAGTGGTTTTGTCATCTACACATTATAATTTCATAAACATCGCAGAGGGTTAAAGCTTTGTCTAATCCTCTCTGAAGAAAGTCTAGCCTTGTTTGGCCCATGATTATTGAACAGCTATACCATGAATAGCTGCCTGATTTGCTGACATCCATCTCCAACCCAGGGCCCCTTCCATCCCCGCCCCCCCCCCCCCCTTCTCCTTTCTTCCCTGTTTTTGGTTATCTTTTCTTTTGGCTCTCTTGCAATTAAGAAGATGGAAAGGGGTATAGGTGATCCCAGGACTTTTTACAAGTGGTTTATCCCTTGTAGACTAAACTACATAGATTAGCTCTACGCAGATTTTACGCTTTAAATGTTACGTATATTCTAATTTAACCTTCTGATTGTTGTATAATTTCAATGTATTTGTAGAGTTATTGGCTACACACTGTTAATGTAATAACCTGGATGGGCCATTTGTGGTCTAAATTAAATATTTGAAATAAAAAACAAAAAAAAACTTAGTCTAAACCTGCATGTACTACATGGGTTAGAACTAACACTGGTCTTCAGGGTTTCCCTTACAGCTTCCTGGAAAGTTTCTTTAATTTTCTGTATCAGCCAGAATGGCTCTTTAGAATGGAGATTCATAGGGGAAAATATTGCAGTGTGATTGTGCTGGGTCTGGGACCTCAGTGCTATATTCACAGTTATTTTATTGGGTCTGGGAACACAGTGCTATATAATTGGGAAATCAGTGCTCTATCCTCTGTGATCCATTTGGGTCTGGGACCACACTGCTGAATTGTCAGTGACCTTGTTGCGTGGAACTATATTCTCTGTAATCCTAGTATGTCTGGGGTTTCAGTACTCTACCCTTCGAGATCATGTTCTATCTGGAATGACGGGTCTATATCTTCAGTGTACCATTTGAGTCTTTGACCATTAGCTCTATTCTCATGATCTTGTTGGGTTTGGAAACTGCAGTGCTATCCAGTTGGGTCTGGGACTGCAATGCTATACCCTCAGTGATCCAATTAAAACTATGACCACCAATTAAAACTAAGACCGCAGCGCTAAATCTTTGGTAATCCAGTGGGGTCTGTGAGCATGTTTCTCTGATCTCAGTGATTAATTTGAGGCTGGGACTGCAATACTATGTAGCACTACACCCGTAGGGGTTGATGTTGTCCGGGTTCCCACTGCTGCACAGCCATTCACATAGCATTTCCTTTGTTCATGCAATTGCAGTAAACAGTCTTTGGTTTGTCTTTTTTTTTTTGTTATTTTATTAGGGGATGATAACTTGGATGGGGTAGGGAATTATGGGATGTCCCACTTGAAAATGTCCAGAACACAGAACAAAAAGTGGATAACTTCCTCCCTATTCAGAAATCAGTCCTCTTCTTCCTTCCTTTTGCACAAACTTGGTTCACTATGTACAGCACCTGCTGATCACTCCGGTTGGAATTAACAGTCCCTTGTCAATTCAGCAGCAGCAGGCTAGGATAGTTAGCATAGTTAGATAAGTATGATAAATTATCATATTATGGAGTGAACAGCATTTCCTCTCCCAGTCCTCCTGACTGGCAGAAACACAAGGATATTCTCCTGGGCAAGGTTAGATGAAGACTTGGCACGTCGTAGTCTTCAAGAGAACACTGTTACAGCTAACAGTCTCTCCCCTAGTCTTGTCCCTGCACCGTGCTGATCTACTCACTGTCTCTGCCTTTTCTCTCTTGCTGCCTCACCAGCATGAATCCCTCCAACTGCCTCTTGTGGTGGGATCCTTCCAGGCCATCTTTCCCAAGCTCCAGCCCAAGGTAAAACCCCTCCCTGGCAGGGGTCCCTCAATGGCCACTGACAGACTCTCCTCTGCACTGCTTCTCCCTCTTCCACCCGACTCCCCTGCTGGCATGGCCCATGTCTATTTAAGGGCTTCTTTAGCTCTGTGCCAAGCCCACTCCAGGGGATTGGCTAAAGGCCCCTATATAATATTATTATACATTATTTAAATATTCAAGACAGCTCCTCCTCACCTCCACCCACTAGTTCCAGAACATTCTTCAATATTCTGGAAACAGGGGGAGGCATCAGAGAGCTGCCAGAATGAGTCATCCAGCCCTGGCCTCTAATAAACCTGACCCAGATTCAGTAACTCAGGTTTATCCCTGAGGCAGAAAAATGCTTTTTCCTACACTCACTTCTAGTAGCACACACTAGAGAGTGCTACAACTATGATGTATATTCTCAATAATCTTACTGAAAGTGGGAACACACTGCTATATTCCCCTTAAACCTGTTGGGTCTGGGACCATAGTGCCATATACTCAGTGATCTTTTTGATTCTGATGCCAACATCCTATATCCTCTGTGCTCTTGTTAGGTCCTAGACTAGAGTGAAGGGAAATTCTCCCTATGGCTTCATATCCATGACATTTTTGAGGTGTGTGTGGCAACCTCAGCCTGGAATCCGACCAGGCCATGCCCCCAACGTGTTTCACTCTGCCCCTCTGAGCTTAGTCATGTCTTAGACCATGGTATTATAATGTACATTGGTACTATATTCTTGGTGATCTTGTTAGGTCTGGGACCCTGGTGCAATTTCCTTGGTGATCTTGTTAGGTCTGAGATCATGAGACTATATCCTCAGCAATCCTGTTAGGTCTGGAACTATGGTACTACAGTATATCTGTGGTGATATTGTTAG
The DNA here is from genome assembly GCF_037356315.1 of Lithobates pipiens. Classification (NCBI taxonomy): domain Eukaryota; kingdom Metazoa; phylum Chordata; class Amphibia; order Anura; family Ranidae; genus Lithobates; species Lithobates pipiens. Next base: position 35,267,591 of record NW_027507686.1, on the reverse strand, counting down.
GTCTGGAACCACAGTACTATAACCTTGGTGATTCTGTTGGGTATGGGACTGTAATGCCATACCCTCTGTGATCTTGTTGGTAACCCTTATTGTGTTTCTCTCCCACAGTGATGATCATGTCTTGGCATTGCTGGAACTGAGGGGTGACGTGAGCCGTGACATCCGCCATACTGTTCTCAACACAATGCAGCGTCAGGCCCTCTCACTTCCTGAAGATTTTCGCCCAATTTTCATCAGTATCCCTGTCCCCGCCCCTCCTGCTCCATTCTGCCTCCACCCCAGTTCCTGCGCCTGAACTTCCACAATCAGCTGTGGGTCTGAACCAATGCAGGAACTGCTAGAATGCCCCACCATATTTCTGTGTAAAACAAATAATAATTTTATACTATGTGATGAAATAAAAAAACAGAAAACATTGCTGTATCTGGAGGTTTGTGCACAATATGTTCTGCTGAATCCATCTCCGTGACACCTTATCCTCATAAATATTGATCAGAGATGACAGAACCAAGAGACTATCAGGGTGCAGAGGGGGGAATTGTCACGGGAAGATGATGGCGGTGATCATAAGGAGTCCTGCCTCACTCAGCCTCTACACTATACTCTTTTCTGTGCCATGTCTTACAAATTGCCATATTTTTGTGAATTAAAAACAAATAAGGATTTCTTCTATTTCTGACGTGCATGCCGCATTCTGTAGGAACATGCTTTGGGAATCATTGTTTATTTGTCGCACCACTAATAGTTTATCTTCCCAGTGTATCTGTTCCAACTTCCTGTTCCTGCAAGGAAGATATTTTCCTCCAAAGGCCGACTTCGCTTCCCAGTGGTGAACCCTGCAGTCAGTCATCGGCTCGTCAGGACAGCCAGGCAATTAGCATTTTCAGGAAAAAATCCGCAATATCGGCCCAGGCCTTTCTCTTTGTACTGGTTTTCTTTAAAGTGTATCTTAAGCCATTTTATTTCTGGGTGGAGTGAAAACTGATGAAAACCTTGCAGTTATATTTTTGCGGGCAAGGAGATTTCCCTTCACTTCCTGAATCGGACACACAACAGGAAGTGAAAGGAGATCTCTCCAGAGCGGGGGAAATCCCTTCTAGGCACCTGTCACATTGATGGATGTCTCCATTGAAGGATTTTCCCTCTAATTCTGCTCTGGTGACAACTGTGAAGTTGTCACCCCCCCCCCCCGACAATGCTCACCAACAGTGGGACACACAATACCTTGACCAAGGGTCTCCCTTCCCGGCTCCATCCAAATTTGAAACAAAAACTGTGGGCAATAGATACATTTACCACACTTCTATCTGTCTGTACAACATAGAACTCTGCCCAGTCCTTCATCTCCTTCCTATGGTGGGGGCTCAGGATAGAAAATGTCCGTTTATGGTTATGGAGGACCCAGGAGATACCATGGTACCAGCAAAACGAGCTGAGCCATATGAAGACAACCACGCTGCACGCAGGATGCCAGGACTATACTAGAATCATTCTATATCTCCCAGCAGGGTGACACCTTAACCATTGGACGGAAAGTCCCAGACATTGCACCCGTCCCTAAATAACCCAGCATGATCCAAAATATTTCTTCTTTTATGGTTTTCTGTCTTATCCTGTAATTAAAGCTTGAGAGATTCCCTGACAGCTGGAAGATGTCTGCACCGCATAGGCTCAAAGATAATGACAGCTTGGCCCTTCTCTCAGAATGAAGCTGATATAAGAACAGAATTGATAGGGGTTACCTGCCCTAAAGAGAGCAGCCAGAGAGAGGAAGAGGATCATGGAGAGTAGCTGCTATAAGAGCAGAATATATACAGAATACATGCACTAAAAAGCATGGCCCACTAGGGGGAGGAAGATGCCCTCAAAATGGAGCAGATATCAGAATAGAATAGATACAGGATACCTACACTAAAGGGAGCAGCCACTAGGGGGAGGAAGAGGATCCCAGAATAATGGTCATGGATGAGTGGGGTTGGACTTAGAGTAGCACTACCCCCATTATAAAAGTAAGTATTTGTGCCCAGTGTTGGCTCACTCAATGGGAAATGCTACATTTAAACATTAACAATAATAAGTTTCAAACAGAAGACAGAACACTATTCATCAGTATACTCAATAAATAAGCATGAATATACAGCCAGATTTTATGTATATAGAAATAAGGCACATATTGGAGGGGGGTTTTGACAAATGAGATATTGCACAAAATACAAAATCTCGAGGACAAGACAGCTCGGGGAGAAGACATCTCGGAGAGAAGACATTTAGGGGAGAAGACATCTCGGAGAGAAGACATTTAGGGGAGAAGACATCTCGGAGAGAAGACATTTAGGGGAGAAGACAGCTCAGGGAAAAGACAGCTCGAGGAGAAGACCTCTCGGGGAGAAGACATTTAGGGGAGAAGACAGCTCGGGGAGAAGACACCTTGGGGCTTCTTTTTTAATAAAGGACTTTTTTTTTTACTGCTTTTTGGGGTGAAAGGGTAGGGGTACGATGTACCCGATATCCATTCCCATAGGGGCCCCCTTGTTAAAGTGAAATACTGTATTTTGAAATCTGTCAATTTTAAAAGCTTGCTGTTCTGTCAGATTAGCAAACCTGTCAGATCTGCAGGCTTAACGCTGCTTTTAAAATTCAACATCAAAACACGGACTTCTAAATACTGTTTTGCACTATATAAGCTTAGTTTACTGTTGAAAATAAGTGTGGAATGCAAGACTTGGGTGGGTGTAAAAAGATGTCCACTGTCGAAACACTGGCTGAGTGCGGGGTGCACCAAGATGGCCATGATGAAACGTCACTTCCGGTACAATCTGACAAAACACTTACAAAGGAAGAGAGCGGATAGGAAGGGCGGAAAAGGCTTTGCCGCCATCTTGGAAAAGGTGATTCGGCCACACCCCAGAGCCTAGACAAGATATACAGTGTCTGGATGTATATCCAGCCCTCATTATATCTGACATCACCGCCACGCCCCTCCGGGTGTCTCGTACTGTCAGTCACATGGTATGAGGGGCGGGGATATGATATGTTCCGCCCTTCTATTCTTTTCTCCTCAGAACTGGGCGAGTCACGTGATGTCACACCCCGGGGAGACCGAACCGGATAATCACCTCAGGGTGAGTGTCATCCACGTCCTCCGGTCACGTCTGTCCGTGTATTATATTCATCTGTCATCCCCGTCCTTCGGTCATGTCTGCTCGTGTATTATATTCATCGGTCATGTCTGTCCGTGTATTCTATCTAATCTCCATCAAGTGCCCCAGGCCTGTCATCTCTGTCCGGTGTCCACCCCCCTCCCTCGGGTCCTGTCATCTCCATCCTCCAGTGTCCCGGGTCCTGTCATCTCCGTCCTCTGTTATCCCGGGTCCTGTCATCTCCGTCCTCCGGTGTGTCCCAGGTCCTGTCATCTCCATCCTCTGGTGCCCCGGGTCCTGTCATCTCCGTCCTCTGTTATCCAGGGTCCTGTTATCTCCGTCCTCTGTTATCCCGGGTCCTGTCATCTCCGTCCTCTGTTATCCAGGGTCCTGTTATCTCCGTCCTCTGTTATCCCGGGTCCTGTCATCTCCGTCCTCTGGTGTCCCGGGTCCTGTCATCTCCATCCTCTGGTGTCCCGGGTCCTGTCATCTCCGTTATCCGGGGTCCTGTCATCTCCGTCCTCCGTTATCCCGGGTCCTGTCATCTCCGTCCTCCGTTATCCCGGGTCCTGTCATCTCCGTCCTCTGGTGTCCCGGGTCCTGTCATCTCCATCCTCTGGTGTCCCGGGTCCTGTCATCTCCGTCCTCCGTTATCCCGGGTCCTGTCATCTCCGTCCTCCGTTATCCCGGGTCCTGTCATCTCCGTCCTCCGTTATCCCGGGTCCTGTCATCTCCGTCCTCCGTTATCCCGGGTCCTGTCATCTCCGTCCTCCGTTATCCCGGGTCCTGTCATCTCCGTCCTCCGTTATCCCGGGTCCTGTCATCTCCGTGCTCCGGTGTGTCCCGGGTCCCGTCATCTCCGGTGTCCTGGGTCCTGTCATCTCCGTCCTCCGTTATCCGGGGTCCTGTCATCTCCGTCCTCCGTTATCCGGGGTCCTGTCATCTCCGTCCTCCGTTATCCCAGGTCCTGTCATCTCTGTGCTCCGGTGTGTCCCGGGTCCCGTCATCTCCGGTGTCCTGGGTCCTGTCATCTCCATCCTCTGGTGTCCCGGGTCCTGTCATCTCCATCTTCCGGTGTCTCTGGTCATCTCCATTCTATCATGTGCCTGGTCCTGTCATCCCCATCCTCTGGTGGGCATTAAAGCAGAGTTCTGCCTGGGAAAAATAAAAATTAAAAGTCAGCAGCTACAAATACTGCAGCTGCTGACTTTTATTATGAGGACACTTACCTGTCCAGGGCGCGGCCATGTCAGCACCCAAAGCCGTCCCGTCCCTCGGCTCCAGCCTGAGTGGTCCCCGCCGTCTCCCCGGACCTGGGTTTCTCCCAGAGGTGGGGGAGGGGGCAGACATTGCGTAGTTCGGCGCACAGAGTGTGGGAATCTTTCCCCGGAAGTGGGAGGAGATACTTGGATCTGACAGGGATCATCCGCTCCTCACTGGAAGGTGACACCGGAGGGGGGAGGAATCCGACCCGCGGAAGTTCCATTTCTGGGGGGAACTCCGCCTTAATATTGAAAATATGACTGACCATGCCAAAGATCTGTCTTTTATTTAGGGATGGTGATGATAAGAAGTCATTTATTATCTCATAGTTGTTTAGCTCATTTTTAAATCCTAATGATAACAGAAATACCCAAATGGCCCTGATCAAACGTTCCCATCCCCCGCAGTGTCTGGCCTTGGTACAGACACACAAGGTGGCACACACAGCTTACATGGGCAATTAAAGGTGAATCTCCCACAGCTGTGACTTTTTAAATCACAATTAGTGTCAGTGTATAAATTGTCAATTTAGTTTGTTAGCTCCCAGGTGGATGCACTAAGCAGGCTAGGCACTGAGCCATGGGGAGCAGAAAAGAACTGTCAAAAGACCTGCGGAACAAGGTAATGGAACTTTATTAAGGGGGGAAATTATAAAAAAAAAAAAAAAAAAAAAAAAGATATTCAAAGCCTTGAATGTGCCAGTCAGTACTGTTCAATCACTTAAAAAGAAGTGGAAAATTGGGATTTCTTGATACCAAGCCAAGGTCAGGTAGACCAAAAAAGGACTGCCAGAGGAAGTGTTCGGGATTCAAAGAAAAACCCACAGGTGTTGTCGGTCATATTGTAACCGGGCTTTTTTGTGACATTGGCGCAGTAAAGGCTTCTTTCTGGCAACTCGACCATGTAACTCACCTTTGTTCAAGTATCGCCACATTGTGCTTCTTAAAAACAACCACACCGTCTTTTTCCGGAGCAGTCTGTATTCTCCTGGAGTCACCTGGGGGCTTTTCTTTGTATCCCGAACAATTCTTCTGGCAGTTGTGGCTGAAATCTTTCTTGGTCTACCTGACCTTGGCTTGGGATCAAGAGATCCCTGAACTTCTCACTTCTTAATAAGTGATTAAAAGTGCTGACTGGCATATTCAAGGCTTTGGATATCTTTTTATATTCTTTTCCGTCTTTATAAAGTTTCCATTACCTTGTTACACAGGTCTTTTGACAGTTTTTCTTTTGCTCACCATGGCTCAGTGCATCTACATGAGAGCTAGCAAACTCCTATTTATACACAGATGCTAAGGTCCGGTTCTGACTTTGGAGCACTTGTTGCATCAGAAGTCGGACCCCATTCTGTGCAATAGAACCGTTCTAATTGGTGCGACTTGAGTCTCTCTGACTACTTTTGGTCCTCCTTGCATTGACTTCTGTTAAAGAAGTCACATGCAAGTCATGCTGAAGTCGCTCTGGGGGGGCGACTTCAAAGCGCAGCGTGAACCCAGGCTTATCGCAATTTAAAAAGCCACAGATGTGGGAAATTAATCTTTAACCGCTTCCCGACCAGCTGCAGCAGTTATACAGCGGCAGGTTGGCACCCCTGCACGAGCCGTCATAGCTATACGTCGGCTCGCGGGGGTTGGGATAGCGGGTGCACAGTGGGGGTGCCGATGCTCATGGCCGACGGTCATGATGACCTTGCTCACGATGACCTTGCTCACGAGCGATCGTGAGCAGGAGACACAGAACAGGGACGAGTGAGAGTAAACACACACTTCCCTTTTCTGAGAGGAGTGACAGATCATGCGTTCCTATTAGCTAGGAACCACGATCCGTCACTTCCTCTAGTCAGTCCCCTCCCCTTACAGTTAGAATCACTTCCCAGGGAACAGTTAACCCCTTGATCTCCCCCTAGTGTTAACCCCTTCACTGCCAGTGACATTTTTACAGTAATCAGTGCATTTTTATAGCACTGATCGCTGTAGAAATGGCAATGGTCCAAAAAATGTGTCAAAATTGTCCGATTATGTGTCCGCCATAATGGCGCAGTCAAGATAAAAATTGCAGATCGCCACCATTACTAGTAAAAAATAATAAAAATGCTATAAATCTATCCCCTATTTTGTAGATGCTATAACTTTTGCACAAACCAATCAATAACCGCTTATTGCGATTTTTTTTTTTTTTTTTTACCAAAAATATGTAGAAAAATATATATCGACCTAAACTAAGGAAAAAAATAGCTTTTTTAGAAAAAAATGGGGATATTTATTATAGTACAAAGTTCAAAATATTGTGTGGTTTGTTTTTCTTCAAAATTGTCACTTTTTTTGTTTATAGCGCAAAAAATAAAAAACGCAGAGGCGATCAAATACCACCAAAAAAAAGCACAATTTGTGGGAAAAAAAGGACGCCAATTCTGTTTGGGTACAACATCGCACGACCGCGCAATTGTCATTTAAAGCAACGCAGTGCCGAATCTCGAAAAGTGCTCTGGTCAGGAAGGGGGTAAAATCTTACGGGGCTGAAGTGGTTAATTGCTACTTTAACCCGTGTGTGTCACCTTGTGTGTCTGTATCAAGGCCAGGCGTTTCGGGGGTGGAAACTTTTCATCAGGGCCATTTGGGTGATTTCTATTATTAGGATTTAACCGCTTTCACCCCCTTCCTGCCCGGGCCAATTTTCAGCTTTCCGTGCTCTGACACTTTGAATGACAATTGCGTAGTCATACAACACTGTACTCATAGAACAATTTTATTTTGAGACAGATAGAGCTTTCTTTTGGTGATATGTAATCACTGTTTTTTTTTCTTTTTTGCTAAACAAATGAAAAAAAGACAGTACATTTTGAAAAAAAAAAGTTTGCTTTGATTCTGTTAAAAAAAAATTTGTAAGTAAGTTTTCTCTTTCACTAATGAGCACTAATAGGCTGTACTGACGGGCACTAATATGCAGCACTGATGTGCACTGATAGGCAGGGCTGATGTGCACTGATTGGCATCACTGGTGGGCATCGCTGATGGGTCTGCACCGATACTCACTGCACTTATTATCAGTGCAGACCCCCCCTGTCAGGAGAGCCGTTTATTGTCTCTTCTGACGCAAGGTTGGGCCCCCAAGCTGAGAATGATAACATGCAGTGTGCACAGCGTGCTGTGGCAACAATTGCCGTATTTCTATTTGCGCTGAATATTCGGTGTGGCTTAAAGAGATGTGGTCACACAGTGTCTACATTGACTTGCATAGTATTGAATGAGAGAGGGCTAAATAGGGCATGTGCAGCACACTATCCGTAGAGGTACTTTGGAGGGGCCAGGGCCCAACATAGCCGTTGGGGCATCTTTTCAGGGGTTATTAGTAGGCGACTTAATTGTGACCTCTGAACTCTATATCATTTAGTGTTTTATTGTGTACATGGAGTGTTGTGTATGTTATATTATGTACATGGGTTGTAGTGTATATTGGGTATTATATTATGTATAGGGGGTGTTGTGTATAGGAGGTGTCCTATTGGGTATTATATTGTGTACATGAGGTGTTCTGTATATTAGGTATTATATTGTGTAAATGGAGTGTTGTGTATAGGGGGTGTTATGTTGTGTACATGAGGTGTGTTGTGTGTAAGGGTGTTATGTTGTGTATATTGGTTGATATGTTGTATATATTGGGCATTATATTGTGTAAATGGAGTGTTGTGTATAGGGGGCGTTATATTGTGTACATGAGGTGTGTTGTGTAGGGGATGTTGTGAATAAGGGGTATTCTATTGTGTATACAAGATATTATATTGTGCACACAGGACATCAGACATCACATTCTGACACTCCGGTGCTACAGTGGCTGAAATACAAACTGTCTGTATTGTGCTCTGCTGGTCAGATTCTCAGTTTGGTGTGTTGTGGAGATTACCTCCAGTCTTTGTACCTCCCCTCTGTTTCGTTGTGTGTGACGTTCTCTCTCTGTCTTTCCTCAGGTTTGGTTCTCCCTGTAATCAGAATGGTTCTGGATTCCGGTCACCAGTCTTGTAGCAGAGGGATGTCATCTACCTCCGTACGCGGTTCTGCCGCCAAACCTAAGAGAACGTCTCCGCAGAGCAATGGCCTGTCCTCCCCGGCCTCTAATCCCAGCTTCTCACGTACCACTGTAAATCGGACTAGAACTCTGGTGGTGGAGCCCCCTGCCTCCAGGAGGTTGTCGGGATGCTCCTTGTACATGTCGACGTGTAGCTGGATGCGTCGAAGTGAGAGCACCTGCACCATTAACAGTAGTGGCAGTCCTCGTGGCAGATTACGAAGCTCGGGGTCTCTACCTTCTATCAGCAGAGCCACCACCGCAAATCGCACCCTAAAGAAGAGTTCGTGCCTCCTGGTCGCTCTTCGACCAACAAATGTGGAACAGGAAAAGGACAAATTCTTTCTCTCCAATTATACCCACAATCCCCAGTTCCAGTACGAGGAGCCAGTGCCGGTCACTGTGCTGGAGAAGTATAGCGAGGCATCTGACCAATTTCTTGTGCAGGTTGGAATGGAACGTCTCCCGGCTGTTTTACCAGATCACAGGCTGTAACCAAGACCTGTATATGTAGAACCGAATACAGAATGACCAGTCATTGCTACTAGGCTTGTAGATCTCTGATCGCAGAATGACAAACCATTGTTAGTGATCTTATAGATCCCGAGTTACAGACTGACCAATTATTTCTACCAGACTTGTAGATCGCTGACCACAGTATGACCAATCATTGTTACATGGTGTGGAGAAAGGGATTCCCTGCTGACCTTTTCTGTGTTTTTTCACTCAATTGCCAAAATCTCGAGGGGTTGGGAACTCATTAAGGGGCAAGGCTTGTTTCTCAGGACCTTGTTTTGGGGGCCTCTGGGAGGTCTAAGCTCTTGTACACACAGTCGGACATTCCGACCACAAAATCCGTAGGATTTTTTCCGATGGATTTTGTCCGAAACTGGTGTTGCATACACACGGTCGGACAAAGTTGTCGGAAAATCCGATCGTCCGGAACATGATGACGTTCATTCTTTACAACGGGACTACGTTCAGGCTAGTAGCCAATAGCTTTGGTCTCGTAATTTGATCTGAGCATGTGTGGCACTTTGTCCGATCGGAATTCTCTACAAACGATCGGACAAAGTTCTATCGGATCATGTTGTCGGAAAATTTTATATCCAGCTTTCAAACTTTGTTGGTCGGACATTCCGACGGAAAAAGTCAGATGGAGCCCACACATGGTTGGATTATCCGACAACACGGTCCGATCTGACATTTTCCGTCAGAATTTCTGACCATGTGTACAAGGGCTAAGAGGTATTCTTTACCCTGACTGACAGACCAGAGCCTGTCCTGAGGTAGGGCTCTCTCTCTACGCAGAGGCCGTGACTCCCATTACCCTGACAATTCAGGTCAGCCTTTGCTGCGAGTACTGCTGTCTATTCTGTCATGTAACGCTGGGAATTGCTGGGACTTGTAGTTCATCTATTACTAGATATTACTAAGAGCTGTGGGAGCTTTTACTCCTATTTTTTTGCTGTGAGTTACTACAAGATTGACTGGTCCCTGGTATTGCTGGGAGTCCTCATTCTCCTGGCGGGGGATCCCCCTGGAACCACAATTGTGTGATCCCTAAATGACCATTCATTCTTACTGGGTTTGTAGATCTGTAATCCCAGAATCAACAACCAGTCTCCCCAGTCTTGTAAATCCTTATTTCCAGAATGGCCAGCCAGTGTCATTAAACTTGTAGATCCCTAATCACAGATTGACCAATCAACGTCAGTGTCTTTATAGATCCTCTGTTCATAGAATGACCAACCAATGTCAGTGTCCTTGTAGAGCTCCAATTTTAGAAAGGCCAACCAATGTCATTAAGCTTGTAGACTCCTAATCACAGACTGGCCAACCAATGTCAGTATCCTTGTAGATCCCTAATCACAGAATAACTAATCAATACCAGTGGGCTGGTAGATCCCCAATTACAGATTGACCAACCAATGCCAGTGTCCTTGTAGATCCCTGATTATAGAATGACCAACTATTGACAGCTGTTTTGGGTGCCAAATCACAAAAATCAGGGAACTGGAGAAAGTGTAGAGAAGAGCAACCAAACTGATGAGAGGCATGGAGGAGCTCAGCTATGAGGAAAGATTAGAGGAACTGAATCTATTCTCTCTTGAGTATGGGAGATCGGGGGGATCAACATGTACAAATGCATAAGTGGTCCATACTTGGGGTTGAGTTTTTTTTTCACTTTAAGGTCATAACAGAGTACAAGCGGCCACTAAGTCTGGAGGAAAAGAGGTTTAATTTCCAAACATGGACAGGCTTCTTCACAGTAAGAGCAGTGAAAATTTGGAGTAGACTCCCTGCAGAGGTGGTTCTGGCCAGCTCAGTAGATTGCTTTAAAGTGGGGTACCCCCTAAAAAAAAATATTAAAAGTCAGCAGCTACAAATACTGCAGCTGCTGGCTTTTAATAATCGGACACTTACCTGCCCAAGGGTCCAGCGATGCGGGGGAACGAAGCCCCCCCCCCCTCGCTCCCCGCTCTGCTCGCGGCGCCGTCATGCATACTGTGGGCACCCGGCTGTGGCTTCACAGCCGGGCACCCACTGCGCATGCGCGACACATGACAGGCCCCAGGTGAATGTGCGGCGTGAGGGGAAGTGATGTCACCAGCCCGGGCAATGAAGAAGGCAGATTACGAGGGACCCCCTAGCAACCGGTATTTAGAGGTGAGTAAACATTTTTTTTTTGCCAATTTTTATTTTTTTATTTTTTTTACGAATTTTAAAGCGGAGGTCCACCCTAAAATGGACCTCCGCTCATCGGAATCCCCCCCCCCCCCTCCGGTGCCACAATTGGCACCTTTCAGGGGGGAGGGGGGTGCAGTTACCTGGATAATCCAGGTAACTGCACCCACTTCCGGGATAGCTGTCTGCGGAAAGGGGCGTAAATTACGCCCCTTTCCGCAACTGCCCGCCCCTTTGCGCAAGTGCCCCGCTGCCTGCTGGGAAACACACAATTCCCAGAGGCAGCGGGGACCGTCCGGATTGCGCCGCGCGGCTCGCGCATGCGCAGTAGGGAACCGGGAAATGAAGCCGAAAGGCTCCATTTCCTGATTCCCATACCCAAGATGGCGGCGGCAGGACCCGACAGACGACCTAGCGATTGGCTTCAGGTGCCGACATCGCGGGCGCGCTGGACAGGTAAGTGTCACTATTTTAAAAGTCAGCAGCTGCAGTATTTGTAGCTGCTGGCTTTTAAAAAAAAAAAAAAACGCGGAGTCCCGGTGGACTCCCGCTTTAAGCAGCTTTTATTTTTTTGGTGGCAACACCACTTTAAGAAAGGCCTAGATTAATTCCTAAATGTACATAATATAACTGGGTACTGAGTGACATTTATAGTCCTATGGAATAGTGTATATGGAGGTTTTGTGTGTTTGTTTTTCCTTCTGTTGATTTAACTGGATAGACTTGTGTCTTTTTTCAACCAGATTAACTATGTAGCTATAATCACAGGCTTGTAGATCCCTATATACATGACTATCTTATGAGGAAGAAAATGTCTTTCTGTTGACTGGTATGGCTCTGTCTGTGCAGGCTCTGCGGATCCTCAATGCCGTCATCAGTAAATATGGAAACTATGAGAACTTTGAGTCAATAACTGGAGGAAAATTACTCAGCAAGAGTCAGATCTGGTCCTGCTGTCGCCGTTACATGCAGAAAGAGGGCTGCAGCGGGGAGGTGAGACTGAGTGGGTTACACATGTACAGTATGGAGGGTGCAGAGTGACAGGAGGAGGGAAGTATATAGAAGGGGGAGGATGCTTTGGTAGAGGGATAGATTTAGGAAGAGAGTGCAATAATAGGGGGGTTGGGGTAGGAGGAGGGTGCCCTCAGGTGGGAGGATGTAGGAGTAGGGTTCAGTCTGGGAAAATTTGGTGTTGCCCATCTGTCTCTCTCCTCTCACATATTGCGTGCATTCTCTTTCGCTTTCCTCACACGTATGTTGTGCTGTCTGTCTTTCTCTTTCTCACACATATTGGGTGCTGTCTGTCTCTCTCTGGGGTTTCGGTGAAACATTGGAAGGTTTCCATGCTGTCTCTTTATCTGGTGCTCTCCAGGTGGTGGTCCAGCTTACAGAAGACCTCCTTTCTCAGGCAGTCATGACGACTGAGAATAGCCGACCCACATTAACCATCAACTTACTAGCTGCTCGGCAATATTGGCTGGAGGGAGTGCTCCGTCATGAGATAGGTGTGTGCAAATGGAACCATCCCAGTTGGCATGTTGGGGTGGTGTTCCCACTGTGCATCGTAATGGAGTTGGGTTGAAGTGTTCTCTCATGATAGAAGGAGGTGCCAGCCATGTATCAGGATGAGTGAAAATGTCAGTCTATATATGGGCTGGATATCACGGTGGAGTGGGGTGCTGGTCTGCACGTGGGATGGAGTGGGGTGCTGGTCTGCACGTGGGATGGAGTGGGGTGCTGGTCTGCACGTGGGATGGAGTGGGGTGCTGGTCTGCACGTGGGGTGGAGTGGGGTTCTGGTCTGCACATGGGATAAGATTGGGTGCTGACCTGCACATGGAATGGGATGGAGGGAGGTGCTGGTCTACACATGGCATGGGGTGGAGTTGGGTGCTGGCGTGAACATGGGGTGGAGTGGGGTGCTGGAGTGAACATGGGCTGGAGTGGGGTGCTGGCCTGCACATGGCATGGGGTGGAGTGGGGTGCTGGCCTGCACATGGCATGGGGTGCTGGCCTGCACATGGCATGGGGTGCTGGCCTGCACATGGCATGGTATGGGATGGAGTGGGGTTCTGGCCTGCACATGGCATGGCATGGAGTGGGGTGCCGGCCTGCACATGGCATGGGATGGAGTGAGATGCCGGCCTGCACATGGCATGGAGTGGGGTGCTGGTCTGCACATGGCATGGGGTGCTGGCCTGCACATGGCAATGGGTGGGGTGCTGGCCTGCACATGGCATGGAGTGGGGTGCTGGTCTGTGTATCGTGATTTTGGATTTTCATATCTGGGTGGAGTAAGGTAGCAATGTAATGTCCGATGATGACGGTCCATCTAATGATGCAGTTTTTCTCACCCTGGTACTGCAGGCACACATTACTTGCGTGGGGTGAATGATGCCCAGCAGCCCTGGCACGGTTCAGAAGGACGAAAACAGTTTGGACTGAAGCCCGCGAACCCTACGGAGGAAGGCTTAGCCAGTTTGCACAGTGTCCTCTTCCGAAAACACCCATATCTGTGGCGTGGCGCCTTGCTTTATTACACTGTCAGCCGTGCCGCCACCTGCAGCTTCTCCGAACTCTTCCAGGACTTACAGCAGTTTGTAGAAAATCCGGCTGTACGGTGGGAGTACTGTGTGCGAGCCAAACGAGGACAGAGAGACACCGCCCAACCAGGCAAGAGATCAGAGAACGGGAACCAGCTATTGGCTGACCACCAATACTGTTCTGCTAGTTGTATTGATCCACTAAGTTAATTAATCAGTTTGTGAGGTCCTGAATTCTATACTGTCATAAATATACTCATAGCAGCCAATCAGATGCCATATGAGTAGTGAATTTTTGATTGGTTGCCATGGGGAGAGTATATATGTATCATACAAGGTAGAGTGAAGTCAGATCTGTGAGCTTTTATATGGGGACTTTTTATAGACCTGTATGGAGATCCACAGCTTGGCACTAACTAACCATTGTGGCATTATTGTGTTTCCAGGCTGCTTCAGTAAGGACCAGGTCTATTTAGATGGGATTATCCGCATACTGCGGCACAGACGATCCATCGACTTCCGTCTGCTGACCTCCCTGGGGAAGGTAAGAGGGATCTGCAGTCCCAAGGTAGGGAAGACACATTTCACAATTTAGTTTCCTGTCAGGATTGGGACGTCTGTGGGCTAACATTACCCCCACTAATAGACTTGTCTTGGATGAAGGACCACAGTGGGTAAAAAGGACATGCATGTCTATTATCTAACATCTATAATCCATAAATGACCACCTGACATTATGACTGGAAAGCCCTGTGGGGAGCACAGTATAGATTGACCAATTTAAAATCTGAATTTCTAAGCCCTTTGCCTTGTCTTCCTACCTGCTCTTCCTTTTTCTGCTTCTCTACCACATGATCTTCCAAGGTACCTCTAGCTCCCAAGTTGATTAATTGATTGATTATTTCTATTTACAATCACAAATATCCAGGCTATGTACCAGTTAGGCCCCTTTCACACGGGTGGACCAATTGGGTCCGCCTGTTGGGTTTTTTAGGTGGACACTATCAGGTCATCCATTGCTCTCTATGGAGCAGCAAATACGGTGACACCCACCAACATCTGATCCTATCCAATAAAAACGGATGGGGGGCTCTGTTCCCCATCCATCTGGTGGATTGGACCAGGTGACAGTCAGATGAAAATAGACAGGTGGTCTGTTTTACGTCTGACCGCCCATAGAGCAAAGCGGACTCTGTCCATATCCTCTCTGCATCAGAGGAGCGGACATGGACCTATCATCCGCCTGCTCAGTGGGGATCAGCGGAAAGATTCCTCGCTGAGCAGGCAGATCCGCTGGCCAGAGCCAGTGTGAAAGAGCCCTTACACTTATTGGGTCAAGACATCTGTTCAGCATGTCTTTCTTTGCATGAACATAGGCAAGACATATCAAGGACCTCCTGCTATGTGTGAACTGTAATCCTTTGTGTTTGCATTTCCGTTTTATGTCTTTATTGTACCATCTGTTACAGGTTTCCCGGTTTTCCCTGTTTTTCTGCATAGACATGACCTGTTTGACATAAAGATTTAAAAAAAAATAATAATAACTGGGTTTTTATCTGCAGGTTTCTTTTGAAGATGCTGAGGGGCTGCAGAGATTCGCTGAGCTGGACAATGCTTGTCTGCCACACTTCATGCAGGACATGGAGAGGTATCACCAGCAGCTTCACCACATCATGGAAACCAACCAGTTCAGTGATGAAGAGCTGCAGATGCTGCTGCCAGAGTGACAGAGCCTGGCATTGGCTTGATTCGGCATAGTTCTGAGCTGTGTAGACCACTTGGGGCTCTATGAACTACTGCCAGATCTTTGTAGAACGTTTTATCAACTCTCACCAGTGTCTTAACACTTTTTTACCTTTTTATGCATGCATGGTTTTTTTATGAGTGATGAAATCAAGAAGACACACCAGTTATTATTATGTCTGCTTCATTTACTCTAATGCCGTGTACACACAATCAGATTTTCCGACAGGAAATGTCGGATGTGAGCTTGTTGGCGGTAAGGCGGTATGCTCCGTCGAACATGTGTTGTCAGACTTTCCCCCACCAAATGTTGGCTAGCATGTTCTCAAATTTTCCACCAACAAATGTGTGTTGTCGGACTTTCCGATAGTGTGGACACAAGTCCGTTGGACAAAAGTCCAAAGTACAAACACGCATGCTTGGAATCAAGGATGAGACGGAAGTGCTTGTAAAACTAGAATTCATAATGGAGATATCACGTAGGTCTTGTACGTGACTACGTTCGTAATTGTTGGCCAACATTTCTGTGACCGTATGTATGCAAGACAAGTTGGAGCCAACACCCTTCGAACAAAATTCCGTGCTTTTGTTGTCGGAAAGTCTGATTGTGTGTACAAGGCATTAGAATTATCTGGGCAGCAGATCAGCCCTGCCACAATGGACCTCAGTACTGGCGGCGGGCTCTGTCCCTAGTTAGGTTTATTTATTTCTTGTATTTATAGAGTACACAGATCTGTCTCACATGTCCGGCCTCCAAGAAGCTCACAAATCGATTACTCTACTAGGATGTCTCTGGCCTGGGAGGATACCACACACTGATATGGGGCCCATGCCTTCTAATGAACACAGCTTGGCCCACTGAGATGCTACAGATTATCATTATGGATCCCGCTGATAGTTTCCAGCTTTGATCGCTTGCCAATTGATTTAATCATCACTGTTGGCTGGTCTTTACCATGAGCTTTGTTCGCTGTCCAGAACAGGCTGACAGATGTCTAAACACGTGTGTGGTATAAACTGTATTGTGTGTATACCAGGCGAGAGAATGATCAGATCAGCAGACTGACAACCTGCCGCTGATCTGTTACAAGGAATGGAGAAGACCAGTGATTGTGTCTTACCTGTGAGTGACGCATGAGATGCGTTCTATTGTATTCAACTGACCTCTGTGAGCTACAGACTGAACCCCGACCTCATCCTTTATCCCTCATCACTGGTACTTTGTATGTCATCTGAACCCTGACCTTGTCCTTCATCACTGGTATATTATATGTCCTCTGACCTCTATGTCTAAGCGTTAGACTAAACCCTGACCTCGCCCTCATCACTAGTATATTGTATGTCGTCTGACCCCTATGTGTTACAGTCTGAACCCTAACCCTGGCCTTGATCACTGATATAATGTACGCCATCTGACCCCTGTGTCTTCCCCACTGAACCCTGACCTCAGCCTTCATCACTGGAATGTTGTATGTCAGCTGTTCTCTCTGTTACAAACTGAACAATGATCTTGGCCTTCATCACTGGTCAATGGTACGTCAACTGAACCCAATGTAATATAGCATACAGGTAGCGCTGCACACTGTATTCAACTCCAGTGTACAGTAAATCAAAGTCGGCTTCAGCTCAAACTCCTCCCATCAGTCACGCCCCCTAACATGAATACAGTATGCGGCGGTACCATGCTGTATTATTTTTTACTTGGAACGAGATGTGCTCTATCTCTGTCAGCACCTGAATACAGAGCGTGTAAACCTGGGAGACCGATACTGTAGGCTTGGAGTGACACCGATCTGTTATGGTATCTGACCTTTATGTGTTATAGACTAAACCCGGACTTCGCCCTTCATCACTAGTACATTGTACATCATCTGAACCCTATGTGTATATTTTACAGACTGAACCCTGACCTCTGCCTTCATGACTGCTACCTTGTACAGAGCCCTGACATTGACTTTCATCATTTATAATTGCTACCTTTTACCTCTTCTGACCCCTATGTGCATGTGTTACAGACTGAACCCTGACCTCGACCTTCATCACTGGTATATTGTATGTTATCTGGCCCCTGTGTGTTACAGACTGAACCTTGACCTTCATCACTGGTACATTGTACATTATTAGCCCCTTATATGTTATAGACTGAACCCTGACCTCACTCTCCATCACTCATAACTAGTACATTGTACATCTTCTGACCCCCTGAGTGTTGAAGACTAAACCCTGACCTCGTCCTCCATCACTGGTATATTGTACATCATCTGACCCCTATGGGTTACATGCTGAACCCTTACCTGTCTCCTGAGCTTGGCCTTCATCACTGGTAAATTGTATGTCATATGACCCCTATGTGCACATGTTACAGACTGAACCCTGACCTTGGCCTCCATCATTAGTATATTATACTTAATCTGACTCCTTTATGTTATATACTGAACCATGACCTGTTTCGTGACCTTGGTCTTCATCACCCATCACTGGTAAATTTTATGTCCTCTGACCCCTGTGTGCATGTGTTACAGACTGAACCCTGACCTCGATCTTCATCACTAGTATATTGTATGTCTTCTGACCCCTGTGTGTTAGACTGAACCCTGACCTTGGCCTTCATCACTCATCACTGGTACATTGTACATCATTAGACCCCTATATATTATAGACTGAACCCTGACCTCGGCCTTCATCACTAGTATATTGTATGTCTTCTGAACCCTGACCTCGGTCTTCATCACTAGTATATTTTATGTCTTCTGACCCCTGTGTGTTACAGACTGAACCCTGACCTTGGCCTTCATCACTGGTACATTGTACATCATTAAACCCCTATATATTATAGACTGAACCCTTATCTCAGCCTTCATCACTAGTTCATTGTACATCTTCTGACCCCTGTGTGTTACAGACTGAACCCTAACCTTGGCCTTCATCACTGGTACATTGTGCATCATTAGACCCTTATATGTTATAGACTGAACCCTTCTCTCAGCCTTCATCACTAGTACATTGTACATCTCCTGACCCCTGTGTGTTACAGACTGAACCCTGACCTTGTCCTCCATCACTGGTATATTGTACATCATCTGCCCCCTATGTGCAGGTTACAGACTGAACCCTGACCTCGTCCTCCATCACTGGTACACTGTACATCATCTGACCCCTGTGTGTTACATGCTGAACCCTGACCTCAGTTTTTATCACTCGTCATTGGTCTATTGTATGTCATGTGACAACTGAGTGTTATAGACTGAACCCTGAACTCAGCCTTCATCACTCATCCTGCTGACATTTCTTTGTCGGGTCAATAAAAGGATTTCTGAATAAACTTTATTTACATTGTCTTATCTTTAACTTTAGTTCAGGAGTCCTGCTTCTGTCTCTCTTGTTCATTGCCTTCTTCCTTTGTGTCATCACATGGTGTCATCTCTGCTTCACTCACTGTCTGCTGTGGGGGGATTTCTCTCACGGTAATCTCTGGTCGTAGCTTCAGCATGTGTTCAGCTCCTACACCCGTTACCAGTGCGAGATCTTCCACTCTGCGGAAGCTGCGAATTTTACGCCGATGTGCTGTGATGCTTTGCGCCAAGGCTCGTGTGACACCCGGTAGAGTCATTAGTTCCTCCTCTGTGGCTAGGTTGATGTCCAGGAGACTTTCTGGAGCTAAAGATGGTTTAGCTGAGGGCTGCCGTCTATGGTTTCCTGTTCTGCAGCTGACAGTGGCACCCATGCCTGGATGGTGACACGGAATCTATATGGGGGATTACCAGAGAGAAAATACTGTAGTGAGCACTGATATTTTCCCTTCCACACTCTATTGTCAGACATACAGTGCCTTGAAAAAGTATTCATACCCCTTGACATTTTCCACATTTTGTCATATTGCAACCAAAAAGGGAAATGTATTTTATGTGATAGACCAACACAAAGTGGCACATAATTGTGAAGCAGAAGGAAACCGATAAAATAATGGTTTTCAAAAAGTAAATATGTGAAAAGTGTGGTGTGCATTTGTATTCAGCAGCCCTAAATCAATACTTTGTAGAACCACCTTTCACTGCAATTACAACTGTAGGTCTTTTTGTCTCTACCATCTTTGCACATCTAGACAGTGACATGTTTACCCATTCTTCTTTGCAAAATAGCTCAAGCTCTGTCAGATTGGATGGAGAGCATCTGAACAGCAATTTTCAAGTCTTGCCACAGATTGTCAATTGGATTTAGGTCTATACTTTGACTGGGTCATTCTAATACATGAATATGCTTTGATCTAAACCATTCCATTGTAGCGCTGGCTGTATGTAGGGTCGTTGTCCTACTGGAGGGTGAACCTCCGCTCCAGTCTCAAGTCTTTTGGAGACTCTAACAGGTTTTCTTCTAAGATTGCCCTGTATTTAGCTCCATCCATCTTCCCATCAACTCTGACCAGCTTCCCTGCCCCTGCTGAAGAAAAGCATCCCCACAACATGATGCTGCCACCACCATGTTTCACAGTGGGGATGGTGTGTTCAGGGTGATGTGCATCTTTCGTTTTCCGGCACCCATAGTTTTTTGCTTTTGGGCTCAAAAGTTAAATTTTGGTCTCTCTGACCAGAGCACCTTCTTCCACATGTTTGCTGTGGCTTCTTGCAAACGGGTCTTTTTATGGCTTTCTTCTTGCCACTCTTCTGTAAAGGCCAGATTTGTGGAGTGCACGACTAATAGTTGTCCTGTGGACAGGTTCTCCCACATGAGCTGTGAATCTCTGCAGCTCCTCCAGAGTTGCCATGGACTTCTTGGCTGCATCTCTGATTAATGCTCTTTTTGCCAGGGCTGTCAGTTTAGATGGACGGCCATGTCTTGGTAGGTTTGCGGTTGTGCCATACTCTTTCCATTTTCAGATGATGGATTGAACAGAGCTCCGTGAGATCTTCAAAGCTTGGGAAATTTATTTTATAACCTAACCCTGCTTTACACTTCTCCACAACTTTATCCCTGACCTGTCTGGTGTGTTCCTTGGCTTTCATGATGCTGTTTGTTCTCTAACAAACCTCTAAGGGCTTCACAGATCAGCTGTATTTATACTGTGATAAAATTACACACGTGGACTCTATTTACTAATTAGGTGACTTCTGAAGGCAATTGGTTCAGATAGATTTTAGTTAGGAGTATCAGAGTAAAGGGGGCTGAATACAAATGCATGGCACAATTTTCACATATTTATTTGTAAAAATTTTGAAATCCATTTACCATTTTTCTTCCATTTCACAATTGTGTGCCACTTTGTGTTGGTCTATCACATAAAATCCCAATAAAATACATTTCTGTTTTTGGTTGTAACATGACAAAATGTGGAAAATTTCAAGGGGTTGAATACTTTTTCAATGCACTGTACATGTAACGACAAGAATGTTTGAAGGAATTGTTTTATCAAAAAAATCAACCATCATCCATCATCATTCAATCATTGAGCACTGAATAGATGTCAATTTAATTCAAAGGATTGAGCTTGATAATGAATCAGGACAGGAAACCCAGAGTCATTTCTCATCCATTGAGGAACACAGGAAGCCACTCGCCTTCAGGTAATACCGCAGCCTACAGGCAAGTAATGCACTGAGGTCAGCTCTGGATAACCTCTCCTACTACCAGCATGCCTCAGTTATTTGCTACTAGTGCCCTATGTAGATGAACATATTTTTTCTGCTTTTTTTTTTTTTTTTCTACAAAATTTTTTCCTTCAATCAAGATTTTTCTTTTCTTTGCCGCAATCCGAACCCGCCGCATTAAAGCTGGTCTCCTCAATTGCAGCTTGACTTTTGGAGGACTGGGTCCTGTGCCACTCCACTGGACATTGTGGGGCTTGAGCCATTGGCATTGGCCTCAGAGCTTGCCTGTATCTGAAGTTTTGCTCAGCGAGAAGCCTGATCAAGCAGAGAGCTAGGAGCTACCTAATTTACTTGATCACTGGGCACCTTAGAAAGCTTTGCTTTCCACTAAGGATGGGGATCACTGATGTCATCTGCTGGGTTGAGTGTCACGTTCCCATGCTCCTTTCTGCCATTCAGCGTTGAAGATGCATCTCCCCACTTCTGCTCCTGCTTTGCAAGAGCTCCAATCTTTGGACAGTCTTGCCGCAACAGGTGCTCTTGTTCTAATAAAGCACATGGAGAAGATGTCCCCCCCCCCCAAGCATTTATTATCCTTGCATCCAGCAACCACCATGCTGGGGGAGGATGCACCTATCTTTAAAAGACTCAACCAATAAGCAGTTAAAAACCCTCATTGGAGTTTTCTAATTTGCAGGCCTTGCTCTTTATTCCATAATAGCTGTGACCTTGCTTTGCCAAACCAGGGCTGACTCCGCAAAGAGCACTGCAGTTGATCCTGTTATAGAATGTTTAGAACAAGTGGTTGTAAAGGTAATTTTTTTTTTAACCTTAATGGATTCTCTGGACTAAGGTAAACATTTTTTTTCAAAAACTGCTCCCCGCACACTTACCCGAGCCCAATATTGATCCAGCATTGTCTGTCTGCAGTAGCTCTACTCCCCCTCCCTCTCTTCTCACAGGGGAGTCAGCAGCAGGAGAGCCATTGGTTCCTGCTGCTGTCTGTCAAAGCCTGTGAGGAGGGAGTGGGGGGCAGGGCTGAGCTATGCTGCATGTGTCAATGGATGCACATAGCCCAGCTCAGGATTGAGCCCACTCTAGTGCCCCCATAGCAAGCAGTTTGCTTCGGGGCACTGGTATAAGAGAAGGAGCCAAGAGCACTGGCGGGGACACTAGAAGAGAAAGTTCAAGGCTGCTCTGTGCAAAGCCATTGCACAGAGCATGCAAGTATAAGGTTTTTTTTTTTTTAAGCCTTTACTATCACTTTAAGCTATAGTTGTGATGGATTGCTGGACTTTTCCTGTAGGTGTCTCTAGTCTCATCTCCTACATAGATCTCATGCAAGGGACATTTTGCTGAAAGTGTTCGGACTATGGAACCCGAATTTAAACAATCATATGATCTTCATGGCCCTCAAAGGGATTACACCTCTTCGGATCTACTCTGGATGCTACTGGTGGCAAGATCCCCCATCCTTCTCGGCAGAAGCTGCCTAAGCCACAGCCTGGTAAAGTTCATTCATTACTGGTGTTTAAGAAAAGTCCCTTGGCTTCACCACTACCGCAACATCCACACCCAAACCCACCAAACTTGGCTCCCAGCCCACTCACATGGCCGGGGCTCCAGGTCCACCAAATCTTTCCCTTCATTAAGGTGCACCACAACTTTCCAAAGTAGGGTGACATTTTTTTAAACCTCTGTGGACTATTTACATCTCAGATGCTTGAGTGCAGAAAGAGGTTTTCACCTTATCAGTTCAGGAGCCATGAACCATTGTGTTGGAAGATCATTTGATCTGGATTTAATTGGACAATGCCACAGCAGTGGCGTATATCAAGATTCAGACTTGTTCTTTACATCCTAGGTAGGCAGACTTTCCCAGACAGCAGAGTTTGGACCCAGGTGGGAGTACACGATTCGTTTTGTACGAATCGAAAATTCTTACATTCAGAAGCATCCGAAATACGAATTTCTATGCTTCCTGAATTGTATACGAAATTTCGTTGACGAATTTCAGATCCAAATTCCGTTACGACGGAAATGTGACTGGTGTTTTGTTGACCAATCAGAGGTTTTCTTCTGCTGAGTGAAAGTTGGTAAAATTACCTTCTTTTAATATGGGAGTGGGAGACTGGTACTGGTAGTCGATGGGAGATTCAGAATCGGACAAAATAAGAATGTTCGTTAATATCGTTTTATTATTGTCATAATAATTACAATTATTCGTTATGATGAAGTTAAAAACCCAGGAAGTCAGCACAGCACAGGGATGGTGGGAGCCCCTCATAATGAGCACAGCACAGGGATGGTGGGAGCCCCTCATAATGAGCACAGCACAGGGATGGTGGGAGACCCTCATAATGAGTCGACTGCCATATGGAGACAGGTATTTTTTTGCTTTTTCAATTCATCATAACAAACGTTCGTAATTGTTACGAAAAGTTAACGAACCTAATGAAAATTTCGGATGAATCCAAATTGAATTTCGGACACGAATTACGAATTAACGGCTAATACGAAACAAAACAAATTTATTGACGGTGCACATGTCTACTGTATGTAGACCTACAGAGCTCCATATTCAACAAAAAAAAACTGGACAGGTGATGTTAGAAGCTAGGAAGTTGCTTCTTGTAAGACCTATCACCATGCAAGGAACAGAAGATTATTTGTGGGATGAATCCTTTCCTTCCTACAGCTGATTCTGGACAAACGTTTGGATGCCATCACCATCAAATGGTTGGGTTTCCATACTTTTTCAGAGACCACTGACCTTTCACTCCTTGATGAAGAACCTTGTCTCTCACGTTGCGGGCTTTTGGTGTTTCATGTAACTATCACCTTTGTAAAGCAAGTGTCTGAACTGGGGGCCACGTCCCAGAAGGAACCTTTCCTCGTCTTGCATAAGGGCAAGATGGTGTTGAGGCTCAGTTTCTCACTTCCTACCCAAGGTAGCGCCTGTCCCTCTGGTTGGCTCCAGTTCACCAAAAAGAAATTTACCGCCGGTAAATCGACTGGATGCGATTCTGGCTATGATGAGCAGCTGATCTATATATATTTTTTTATTTTGTCATTTCTGCAAGGGTGCTTCATAAATCCTCCAGGCAGCTGCAGGCAGTCTAGTTAGTTGGGCTGCTTTTGGCCACCCCAACAGTCTCTGTATCCTTCAGTGGATGAGAAAGAATATCATGTTTTTTGTATTTGTTGCAAGTTACTTTTCTTGGAGTTCATAGAGGGACACCCCCCCCATGTATGTGATCATGCTCTTGGTACTGCTTTGCTACAGAACTGATACATGTAGTAGTGGCGAGGGGGTTGTACTGGGGCTGGCCTACAGCTTTTTTTTTTTTTCTTTGGGGTTAGTCAACTCATGTCCGTTTCTCATGTTGGTGGCAAAATAACCCAAAAACCTCCTCTGTCTCTCCAGGAAAAAGATTTTACAATGAATGCACATGTCCTATTAATTCCAGCATCCCGCATAGCGCCTTAGCTTAAAGCATAAGTTTACCTTTTGAAACATGTTACATGTTCCACCCATATTTAGGATAGAAGATGTTCCAGCTGCTGCTGCCTCTCCACCCCCCCCCCCCCCTCCCTCCTAGTGACAGCAAGCAGGCACCTTCTCCAGATGCCCGCTGTCACAGTGGTGGGGCTCTGCCCACGTCATTCATTCGCAACGTTCTGTGAATGGTAAACCACAAGTACTGACAGACACAAAGGCTGTTTCAATGAACTACCAGGGCTCTGTCGAGCGCTTTGGTAGTTCATTCTCTCTTCCTGTCAGTGTGTATCTGCCTGCCTATAAATGGTACAAGCAGGCAGATACACAGACAAATCTGCAGGAGTCCTGAAATGGCACCTGCAAATCTGCTGATTTTATGCTTTATAGGGCATAATGCGACTTGTAGTTGCACAGCAGTGGAGAGCTACTGTTTGCCTGTTAGCAGATGACCTGTCAGCATCACCTGCAGTAAGAGGAACAATAAATAATGGGACATCTCATACAGGGTGTAATCCATCCCCTCATGCTAGGCAGAAATAGGAATGATCCAGAACTCACCTGGCCCAGATACTGGTCCCTCCATGTAAGATCTCCGTGTGTACTGGGACTGCCTGCTACCAGAGGACTCTGGTACTGAATGAAGGTGTGTCAGGGCCTAATGAGTAACTATATGACCTTTCCACTGCTAGATAACAGGCATGATTACTGCACTCAGGAAGACAGCAGTCCTCCGGATTCCGCTTCTGGGTGAGCGGCTTTGACACAGCTGATGAGAGATGATAAAGTATTTCTGGAGCGATAAGAGAAAGAGTGACTGGAGAAGAGATTAGAGTCCTCCTGGCTGCAGAAGATAAGGACTGATCTGTGGCGGCTGACGGTATGTACACAGAAGTAGCAGTGTTTTCAGCAGTGTGCTGAAAAAAGAAGAATATATGTCTTCCTGCACATAAACCCTCAGTCATGGAGAACCGCCATTGACCCCTGACACTGAATTTTGTAACCCTAACCAATCAGATGATCTCTCCCTGCATCCAATCAATACATTGCCCTGACATCACGTGACCTGCCCATTTCTCAGCATGAGGAGGAAATGACTGAAGGCACACCATTGTGCTATTCTCATCAGTGCTGTCACATAACAGGATCATGTCACACATCTGTCACTTTAAATGAAGGCCGGACACAGGAGAGGTGACATTGAATCTTTATTGAACATTATATACACATACACACACACAGAGATCGAAAGTTACAATGCGTCTTGGAGCTGGCTGGGATTCAAGAGAATCTTCTCACCCGGTTTGAATGCCGGCATTCCCAGATATGGGCAACTGGCGCAGCGGAATGCATCTCCGAGGTAACACTGGAAAAGGAAAAACCCTAAAGTGAGCTACCAATACCCGTCATCTCCCTACTATACACACACACACAGCCAGATCCACATAGTCTGTCATGTCCTACCCCCCACTATAAAAACACACCCACCCACACACACCCTTCCATATATAAGCAGCTGACAATCTCCTACCCCGAAAATATAAACCACTGAAATCTCCTCCCCCCCCCCCCCCAATATATAAACCACTGATATCCGCTGCCAGGTCTCCATCACGTCATCTCCTATCCCACTATTAATAACCCCCCCCATATTGTGTATAGATCCACATTATCTGTCATCTCCTGCTCCTAGCCTTCTATTAGCCACTTCAGCCCCAGAAGAACTCCCCCCCCCCTCCCCAGAGCACTTTTTGTGATTCGGCACTGCGTCGCTTTAACTGACAATTGCGTGGTCATGCGACGTGGCTCCCAAACAAAATTGACATCCTTTTTTCCCACAAATAGAACTTTCTTTTGGTGGTATTTGATCCCCCTGAGTTTATTTTTTGCGCTATGAACAATGACAATGATAATTTTGAAAAAAAAAAACAAACAAAAAAAAAAACGCATTATTTTTTTACATTTTGCTATAATAAATATCCCCCCCCAAAAAATATATCCAAAACTTTTTTTCCCCCTCAGTTTAGGCCGATACGTATTCTACATATTTATAGCGTTTACAAAATAGGGGATAGTTTATGGCATTTTTATTCATTTTATTAATTCCCTTTTTTTTTTTTTAATACTAGTAATGGCGACGATCAGCGATTTTTTTTCGTGACCGGGACATTATGGTGGACACATCGGACATTTTTGACACATTTTGGGACCATTGTCATTTATACAGCAATCAGTGCTATACAAATGCACTGATTCCTGTGTAAATGACACTACCAGTGAAGGGGTTAACCACTAGGCGGCAGTGTATGGGTTAAGTGTGCCCTGGGGAGTGTTTCTAACTGTGGGGGGGGGGCGTGGCTACGTGTCACAGGGAGATCACAGGGAGCAGAGATCAGTTACACTGTCACTAGGCAGAGCTGGGAGATGCTTGTTTACATTAGCATCTCCCTATTCTTCCTCTCCGTGAGGCAATTACGGGTATCCCCCGACTCATGGGGTTTCCGCGCGCGTGGCCGCCTCTTAAAAGGGCCGCGTACAGGTACATTCGTTTGCCTGAACAAGCCCTTCTGCAGACGTATATCTGCATAAGGCAGTCAGCAAGCGGTTAAATAAACTCCCCTCCCAAACCCTCTACCATATACTGTACTGTGCACAAGTTTTAAGCAGGTGTGAAGAAATGCTGTAAAGAATGCTTTCAGAAATAAACCTATTATTTAAAAAATAAAATAAAATACAAAATGCAAAGTGCGCAAACAGAAAAAAAAAATATATAAATCAAATCAATATTTGGTGCGACTACCCTTTTGCTTTAAAACCAGCATCAATTCCTTTCCTACACTAGCACAAAATGAGGGATTTTGTAGGATTAGTCTCAGGTGTGTGAGTAGCCAATTATATCAAGCAGGTGCTAATGATCAACAATTTCATATGTAGGTTGAAACAGAAACAGCTGTGTAGGAGGCTTACACCTGGGTGAGGAACAGCCATATTCTGCTACCAAAGTGAGGTTGTGGAAGACGGTTTCCTGTTACAGGTCATATACCATGGCAAGACTGAGCACAGCACCAAGACACAAGGTAGTTATGCTGCAAGGTCTCTCCTAGGCAAAGATTTAAAAAACAGACTCGGGTTTCATGATGTGCTGTTTGAGCTCTTTTGAAGAAGCACAAAGAAAAAGGTCAATGTGGAGGATCGTAGACGCAGTGGTCGGCCAAGGAAACAATGCAGCAGATGAGAGACATCGTGTTTACTTCCCTTCGACATTGGAAGATGTCCAGCAGTGCCATCAGCACAGAACTGGTGGAAACCAGTGGGACCCAGGTACAGCCATCTACTGTCCAGAGAAGTCTGGTCAAAGTGGTCTTCAGGGAAGAACTGCTGCCAAAAGGCCATACTCTGATGTCAAAACAAGAATAAGGGACTAAAATGTGCACAAAAACACAGGATCTGGGGTGCAGAAAAATGGCAGCAGATGCTCCGGACTGATGAATCAAAATGTGAAATATTTGGCTGTAGCGGGAGGCAGTTTGTTGGGGGAAGGGCTGGAGAGCAGTACAATAATGAGTGTCTGCTGGCAACCGTGAAGCATGGTGGAGGTTCCTTGCAAGTTTGGGACTGCATTTCTGCAAATGGAGTTGGTCAGGATCAATGGTGTCCTCGATGCTGAGAAATACAGGCTGACCCTTATCCATCATGTTATACCATCAGGGGAGGTGTGCGATTGGCCCCAAATTTATTCTGCAGCAGGACAATGACCGCAAAACATATAGCCAATGTCATTAAGAACCATCTTCAGCATAAAGAACATCATGGTGTCCTGGGAGTGATGGTTTGGCCCCCCACAAGGCCCTGATCTCAACATCGTGGAGTCTGTCTGGGATTACATGGAGAGACAGAAGGATTTGAGGCAGCCAACATCCACAGAAGATCTGTGGTTAGTTCTCCAAGATGTTTGGAACAAACTACTTGCGAAGTTCCTTCAAAAACTGTGGGCAAGTGTACCTAGAAGAATTCATATTTTAATACTACACAAAGTGGCGCTTAGGTTAACAATCACGGTTGCTGCCTCCCCTAAAACTAGGCCCTGGACAGTCCTGACGGAGGATAGAGACTCACAGGAGCTGTGTTATCAGGGGTAGCTTGGGAACGCATTGGCCAATGTTTTGATCTGTTCTTTTTCCACATAGAGACTCGAACATAACCGCATATATAAGTAAAAATATAATATAATAATAATTAAAAAATATATTATATATATATATATATATATATATATATATATATATATATATTAAATATATAAAATAAAATATAAAAAAAAAAAAAAAAAAAAAAAAAAAAAAAAAGAAGAAGAAGGTGGTGAGCAGAGTATAGATAGAAGCTGATGGAGCCGAGACGGTCCAGCTTGAAGGAGTGGAATTATACACACACTACCCCTGTAGGAGTGTGAGGATCCGGTGAGTAGAGACCCTTGAGGGGGAGCACTCAAGTCACTTGGAGACATTTCAAGCACAAAAGTCAATTTTTCACAGTTTTTGGACTCTTTGCACATTAAGTTGAAAAAAGAACATGCAGACAATTTTTCCATGTATACAGTTTATATATTTTTATAACTCAGTTTTTTCTGGTTATATCAAGGAGTCACAGATATCACTATCAACATTATTATTATTAATTTGGTTGTTTTTATTTACTTTTTTTTTTTTTTTTTACATTTATCTTTATTTATTTTTTACTACTGTGTTTGCACAATGAACATGGATTAGCCTGGTTGCGCTGTATAAGAGTTTGTCATGTATAGCACGCTTTTGATAGAGGGACGTGTTTTTCACGTTTTTTTTTTTAGGTGATGATTGACTGACCCATTGGTTAGTCCACTTCGATTTTATTGGAATTTACTATTTTATTATTTTTGATTATTAGGATACCTGGTTATCACACTTATGAATATAGATACTTATGAATATAGATTACAGTACTTACACATGTTTGTGTGCACAGGGTTACTATAACACGTCTGATACATTTTAGGTTCCCTTATGGTAGGTTATACTACTATAGGGTGTTTGTATATCTTCGCATATACAATTATTATATATACTCCTTGATAGGGGATACTGAGGGATGCGCTCTGTTTTTGGGGAACCTACTATACGGTAGTTACTCCTCCCCTTTTCTTCGGTTAGAGTACCTATAGGGGTGTTGTATTGCAACCCTCGTGGAGGTTTGTTAAGGTATGACTTAATATACATGTATACATTTTAGGTAGCGCCACTGACCCCAATTGTCACATAATACCTAGAAGAATTGATGCTGCTTTGAAGGCAAAAGCTGGTCACACTAAAATATTGATTTGATTTAGATTTCTCTTCTGTTTATGCACTTTAAATTTTGGTAATTGATGAACATAAACTATTAACACTTCTATTTCTGAAGGCATTCTTAAGCCGCGTACACACGGGGCGGACTGTCTGGCCAACTTAGTCCGTCAGACAATCCGACGGACAGTCCGTCATACTTTCGAATGAACGGACTTGACCACACACACCACTTTTTGAGCGGACTAATACGGCGTACTAAGTCCGCCATACTATCCGCCCTACTTTTGAAATGAACGGACTCGCCCACACACGCGGAGGAAAGTCCGCTCATTTCGAGCGCGTCTCCAGGTAGGCGGGGCCCGCGAAGGAGACGTCGCTGACCCCGCCGCCTAGAATGGACTTAAAGGGGAACCCCAACGCCGAAAAAAAAATCGGCGTGGGGGTCCCCCCCAAGTCCACAACAGACCCTTGTCCGAGCACGCTACCCGGCCGGCCAGGAAAGGGGGGCGAGCGAGTGCCCCCCCCTCCTGAGCCGTACCAGGCCGCGTGCCCTCAACATGGGGGGGTGCCTTGGGGAAGGGGGAGCCGCGCGGCCCCCCCACCCCAAAGCACCTTGTCCCCATGTTGATGAGGACAAGGGCCTCTTCCCGACAACCCTGGCCGTTGGTTGTCGGGGTCTGCGGGCGGGGGGCTTATCGGAATCCGGGAGCCCCCTTTAATAAGGGGGCCCCCGGATACCGCCCCCCCACCCTATGTGAATGAGTATGGGGTACAATGTACCCCTACCCATTCACCTGTAAAATAAAAGTACAAAAAAAAAAAACACAACACACGAGATAAAATACTTTATTGCACAGCTCCGGGGGTCTTCCCGCCGGACTCCTCCGCTATCTTCTTGTAGCTCTTTTGCTAGCGGAGGAGTCCGGCTTTCTTCCTCGCCGCCGGCCTCTTCTCCCGACTTCGGGGGTCTTGTCCCCCTCTTCGGTTCTTCTCCCGGGCCACCGCGCCTTCTTATAGCTCTTTTACAGGCGGTGGCCCGGTCTTCTGTCGCCGCTGTCGCCTTCCGTTCTTCTTCTTCTTCTTCTTCTTCTCCAGGAGATGTTGCCTCGACGATCTCTCCGGCCGGAATGCCAGGGACGCACTGCGCGGCCATTTATATAGGGACAATGGGGCGGTGTCACATGGCTTTATGTCACATGGGTTGATGTCACATGGGGACTATGACATCGTAAGGGGGCGGGGTCACCATGTGACACCAACCCATGTGACACCGCCCCATTGTCCCTATATAAGTGGCCGCGCAGTGCGTCCCTGGCATTCCGGCCGGAGAGATCGTCGAGGAAGAAGAAGCCGGACTCCTCCACTAGCAAAAGAGCTACAAGAAGATAGCGGAGGAGTCCGGCGAGAAGACCCCCGAAGACGGAAGACCCCCGGAGCTGTGCAATAAAGTATTTTATCTCGTGTGTTGTGTTTTTTTTGGTACTTTTATTTTACAGGTGAATGGGTAGGGGTACATTGTACCCCATACTCATTCACATAGGGTGGGGGGCCGGTATCCGGGGGCCCCCTTATTAAAGGGGGCTCCCGGATTCCGATAAGCCCCCCCGCCCGCAGACCCCGACAACCAACGGCCAGGGTTGTCGGGAAGAGGCCCTAGTCCTCATCAACATGGGGACAAGGTGCTTTGGGGTGGGGGGGCCGCGCGGCCCCCCCTTCCCCAAGGCACCCCCCATGTTGAGGGCACGCGGCCTGGTACGGCTCAGGGGAGGGGCGCTCGCCCCCCTTTCCTGGCCGGCCGGGTAGCGTGCTCGGACAAGGGTCTGTTGTGGACTTGGGGGGGACCCCCACGCCGATTTTTTTCGGCGTGGGGGTCTGGCGGCGGGGCCAGCGACGTCTCCTTCGCAGGCCCTGCCTACCTGGATACCCGCTCGAAATGAGCGGACTTTTCTCCGGGCGGGAAAAGTCTGCTCATTTCAAAAGTACGGCGGACTGGCACACACACGGGCGGATTGTCCGCCGAAATGCAAGTCCGACGGACAGTATTACGGAAATTCCGAAATACTTAGTCCGCCAGACTGCACGCTGAAAAAGTCAGCTGAAGCCCACACACGAGCGGACTGTCCGCTGAAATGTGTTTTGGCGGACTAAGTAGGCCAGACAGTCCGCCCGTGTGTACGCGGCTTTAGTTTACAGCATTTTTTCACACCTGCCTAAAACGTTTGCACATTATTGTATACATAAACCACTGAAGTGAGCTGCCAGAGCCACATAATCTGTCGTCTCTTATCCCTCTATCAATTACATGCGCCGCCACCCCCCAATATTATATATATTTACACACACATACACTCCATCCTCTTTAATAAGATCTCAATCATCTTTCAAGGACAACTTTATACTCACATTGCCACATGCTGATGGGGTAGGTGTGGGGGCAGAATTCTTCTTTTCGTCTTCCAGTTCATCTGCTAATCCACATGTGCTGCGTGAGATCAACATCAAATGTCACAAGCTGCGTTACCATCCAATAATCCTAACAATGACCCCCCCCAAAGACATCAGACCTGGGGGCGGGACCCCTCCTCAACAACCCACACCTGGAGGTGGGACCCCTCCTCAATTCATCAGACATGAGGGTGGGACCCCTCCTCAATTCATCAGACATGAGGGTGGGACCCCTCCTCAATTCATCAGACATGAGGGTGGGACCCCTCCTCAACACCTTAGACGTAAAGGCAGGATCTGTTATCTACAAATCAAGAGGGAAGATTGTGTCTGTGTGGGCCCCTGTGCAGAAGGCAGTGTACTTACCAGTTCTTGCAGGCTTTGCGTTTCTTCTCTGATCCTTCTCCACAGCCCTGGGCTTTCAGTGTGGAGGGGAGGGGCTTCTTCATGTCATCCGGATCCAGAAGATCATCTGAGTCCAAGAGATCCTAAGAGGAGAAGTACCATCATTGCTTGTGTGTCCCATTACAATCTAATCTATGTGTGTCAGTTACAGTTAGTACAGGAGCCTGGTGGGGCTGCATCTTATGCGTCACTTACAGTTAGTACTGCTGGGTTTGCATCTTATGTGCGTCAGTTAAAGTTAGTACCAGAGCCTGGTGGGAGTTGTAACCAATGCCCTGTACACACGATAGGATATTCCAACAACAAAATCCATGCATTTTTTCCAAAAGGACGTTGGCTTAAACTTGTCTTGCATACACGCGGTCACACAAATCTTGTTGGAAATTCCGAACGTCAAGAACGCGATGACGTACAACATGTACGACGAGCCGAGAAAATTGAAGTTCAATAGCCAGTGCGGCTGTTCTGCTTGATTGCGAGCATGCGTGGAACTTTGCGTGTCGGTCGGAATTGTGTACGCACGATCTGAATTTCCGACAACAGATTTTGTTGTTGGAAAATTTGAGATCCAAATCTCAAAGTTTGCGTGTCAGAAATTCTGATAGAAAATGTCCGATGGAGCCTACACACGGTCAGAATTTCGACAACAACCTCCCATCGAACATTTTCCGTCGGAAAATCCGATCGTGTGTACGGGGCATTATGTGTATTATACTTAGTAGCCGCGGGTTGTAGACAGGACACCCAGTGATAGATACTCGCCACTTCTTCATCATTCATATCATTTGCTGACAGCGTCCAGAGTTTCACTGCAGCTGGATCTACAGCCGGCTTCCCTGAGAGAGGAAAGAGAAGAGTCAGACCATCACCCAACATCCACACACAGTCCTCCATGCTGCCTTTATAACACAGAATGAACATGGTGCATGTAAACAGATCTGACTCTGTGGCTCATACATTATCTTCTATTGATGGAATTATGCAGTCCTCTGAAGCCTCCCCTTCTCTCCCCATAATTACAAAGCAGCATTGCCTGCAGCAAGCCTAGTATAATGCAATTTCATTGTCTGCAGCAAGCCCAGCATAACGTGATCTCATTGCTTGCATGCAAGACTAGCAATGATATGAGAAATCTGTGTGGTTTTCTGTGGCCCCCTCAGGTGTACCCTTTATAATTCCTCTGTGCAGCCTTTTGTTGTCCCCTCAGGCAAAGTCTTCAAGATAAGAGTACCCTGGGCACTACAGCTTTCGGAGTCCCCCTCTGACACACCATTCATGATACAATTTCCTTGAGCACTTTACCCCCACCCCTTGGATAGACTCTTCATAATAGGACTCCCCAGTGTGGTATGTGGCCCTCTCAGACAGACCCTTCATGATATGATTCCACAGTGGCCCCCTTGAATGGACCCTTCATGACATGATTCCTCTATGGCCCCCCTCGGACGGGCCTTTCATTATACGATTTCCCTGAGCACTGTGGGCCCCCTTGGACCGAACCTTCATGATATGATTCCTCTGTGGCCCCTTAGGATGGACCCTTCCATTTCTCCCATGTAGTCCCATACCTGTCACAGGGCGTCTGAGAAGTGCCAGTGGTCGGGAAGATCCAACTTCATAGTTGGGTTTTGTAGCTCGGATTCTGACGGAGGTCAGGTCAGTCCCAGAGTGGCCGAGCGTTTCCTTCACATGTTGCATCTGTCCACTTGTCAGGGCTACATTCAGAATCTGCAGAGGAAATTACATCACTATGGAGGCAGCCAAACACATTCCACGCTACAACAATCCCATACCTCATTGGCCCAGAGAGAGAGAAAAAAAAGGGGAATGACAAAATTAGTGATGCACCGAAATGAAAATTCTGGTGCTAAAACTAAAATGATATATCTCTTCTAATATTCAACTTTTTAATATCATGAATATGAATTTCCAGCCATTATCAGCACCTTATCGGCTTTCGCACTCAGCAGTTTTTGAAGTACTTTTGCATAAAAAAATAAAAAATAAAAAAAAGCACAACAAAAAGCTCAAGAAAAACGCATCCCTTTATATTTTTTGTAAGTCTTTACACTCGTCTGTTGCGCTTCCGTTGCGTTGATGAAAAACCTCACTTGCAGCATGGTAACTTTCTATCTGTAAAAGCTGGTAACTGTTTTCTGCCGATAATTCTTGGCGGCCGATAGATCGGTGCATCCCTACAACAAACCTCACAAAATGCATTATAAAGTGAACCTGCTCAGTCCACAGCATGACAGCCTAGCCCCCGCCCCCCCCCCCCCCCCATCTAATGTGAACACACAGCAGATGTTAAGAGCGCTCCCTCTATGATGTACCCAATCAGTGATCACTCCCTCTCTGACCCCTGAATATCAATGACTCGGGCAAAGAACAGCGGAATGTGAAATCTTCTATGCCGCTGACCATTTTTGCTCATCTGCATCTCCTTCACAGGACAAATTTCTTCCCTTCCAGGCATGTGACTGTCATATTCTCATCTCATTAAGGATTCTGGTGATATATACGAAGGATGGACCTTTCTTCGCCGGACAGAAATAACACTTCCTACAGCATAACGCAGGTGGTGAAAAGGGGGTGGAGCTTTGTTACATATAATGACATTCCACCGCATTGGGCAGCAGTGGAAGAATGATACATCATATGTGAGGTTTCAACGTCAGTTATAAAGTATGAGTGAGCAACGTACAAAGCCTACCATACAGCCAAGCTCTATACAATGCTAAGTCTCCTCCTGGACTACAGGAAAATTGCCAACCTCATCATGACCTACCTGTGTCACGCTGGTCATTCCAGAAAGGGTGATAGCAGAGGAGAGCTGGGCTGGTGACCGCAGACGAGCGCCATGATCTAATGAAGAGACAAAATCAGCAACACACATGTATATAGGGGTGAGTGACATCACCTGGCCAAAGGAGCAGACACTACTACATGGATGACTCCACTCTACAAATTACAGTGGAAGGAGGTGACGGTGACATCAGGTTTTAATTCTCTCATAAAATTTAAGTAAACTTTGTTGGCTCGAAAACATCTCCCTCATCCTGTCAGAAGCAAAGATGTGCGATGTCAGAGGAGGTGCGCAACGTCAGAGAGGAAGTGCGCAACGTCAGGCACAACGCCAGACAGTCAATGTACAATATGAGGTGAGATGTTAGGCAGGGAGTATGCAGATATTGGAGGGTACAATGTCTACACTATGCTTTCTGACATTATCAGGTAACCTGGAAAGTGCATATAACATGTCATTACATAATGGGAGCATCCAACACAACCAACCACAGAGGGAGTAATAATCCATATACCACAAACCCAAATCTCACCGGCTTGGAGATCCACTGGCTCCTGGATGATCATTGTACCCCCTGGCTTCAGAATTCGAGCTGCTTCCACCAGAATGTCAGAACCGTGAATAGTTGTACTTCCTGGAACTAAACCAAGGAGGACGCCATCAAAGCAGGAATCACGGTGAGCCGCTATAAGGAGAGGATGTGATCAGTACACCGGAGGAGAGGGGACACGTTTTATTGTATTCGAGAGGTGCCATCAGAAGAGAGGGTTATGGTAAAACTTACACATCAACAGGCGTTCCACATTCTCTACAGAAACCTTCCCATCTGGGGCCACTGCGGTCTGCACTTGTGCTACAAGCTCCTGAAGACTCTCTACGGAGGAGGAGCCGTCCCATGTTACTGCCACATGTTGACCAGGTGACACGGAGTCACCTAAACTGCCCATCCTACATCAGATGAGAGAGATGTACATTATTTACACACACATTGTACATTCCATATACATTATTGAGTACAGAGCCCGTGTGGCCAGTGATTCTGAACTGGGAAGTTGGGCTCTGGGAGGCGGGGTGGGCGGTCGGGCTCTGGACGACGGGGAGGTCCGTCGGGATCTGGGCTCGAAACGACGTGGAGGGCGGTCAGGCTCTGGGCTCGGGACAACGGTCGGGCTCTGGATGACGGGGAGGGCGGTCGGGCTCGGGGCGACGGGGAGGGCGGTCGGGCTCGGGGCGACGGGGAGGGCGGTCGGGCTCGGGGCGACGGGGTGTTTGGGCTCGGGGGGGGGGGCAGTCGCGCTCGGGGCTCGAGACGACATGAAGGGCGGTCGGGCTCGGTACGACATGGAGGGCGGTCGGGCTCGGTACGACAGGGGGAGGGCGGTCGGGCTCGGGACGACAGGGGGAGGGCGGTCGGGCTCGGGACGACAGGGGGAGGGCGGTCGGGCTCGGGACGACAGGGGGAGGGCGGTCGGGCTCGGGACGACATGGAGGGCGGTCGGGCTCGGGACGACATGGAGGGGGGGGGGGGGTCGGGCTCGGGACGACATGGAGGGGGGGGGGGGTCGGGCTCGGGACGACATGGAGGGGGGGGGGGGGTCGGGCTCGGGACGACATGGAGGGGGGGTCGGGCTCGGGACGACATGGAGGGGGGGGGGGGTCGGGCTCGGGACGACATGGAGGGGGGGGGGGTCGGGCTCGGGACGACATGGAGGGGGGGGGGGTCGGGCTCGGGACGACATGGAGGGGGGGGGGGTCGGGCTCGGGACGACATGGAGGGGGGGGGGGGGTTCGGGCTCGGGACGACATGGAGGGGGGGGGGGGGTCGGGCTCGGGACGACATGGAGGGGGGGGGGGTCGGGCTCGGGACGACATGGAGGGGGGGGGGGGGGGTCGGGCTCGGGACGACATGGAGGGGGGGGGTCGGGCTCGGGACAACATGGAGGGCGGTCGGGCTCGGGGCGACGGGTGGGCACTCGGGCTCGGGGCGACGGCGGTCGGGCTCGGGGCGACGTGGAGGGGGGGGGTCGGGCTCGGGACGACATGGAGGGGGGGGGGGGGTCGGGCTCGGGGCGACATGGAGGGGGGGGGTCGGGCTCGGGGCGACATGGAGGGGGGGGGGGGTCGGGCTCGGGGCGACATGGAGGGGGGGGGGGGGTCGGGCTCGGGACGACATGGAGGGGGGGGTCGGGCTCGGGGCGACGGGGAGGGCGGTCGGGCTCGGGGCGACGGGTGGGGGGGTGGTTGGGCTCGGGGGGGGGGGGGCAGTCGCGCTCGGGGCTCGAGACGACATGAAGGGCAGTCGGGCTCGGTACGACATGGAGGGCGGTCGGGCTCGGGACGACGGGTGGGAGGGGTGGGCCCTCGGGCTCGGGATGACATGGAGGGCGGTCGGGCTCGGGACGACATGGTGGAGGGGGGGGGGGGGTCGGGCTCGGGACTACATGGAGGGGGGGGGGGGGGTCGGGCTCGGGACGACATGGAGGGGGGGGGGGGGGGTCGGGCTCGGGACGACATGGAGGGCGGTCGGGCTCGTGACGACATGGAGGGCGGTCGGGCTCGGGGCGACGGGTGGGGGGGTTTGCACTCGGGCTCGGGGCGACGGGGGGAGGGCGGTCGGGCTCGGGGCGACGTGGAGGGTGGGCGGTCGGGCTCGGGGCGACGTGGAGGGTGGGCGGTCGGGCTCGGGGCGACGTGGAGGGCGGGCGGGCTCGGGGCGACGTGGAGGGCGGTCGGGGCTCGGGGCGACGTGGAGGGCGGTCGGGGCTCGGGGCGACGTGGAGGGCGGTCGGGGCTCGGGGCGACGTGGAGGGCGGTCGGGCTCTGGACGACGTGGAGGGCGGTCGGGCTCTGGGCTCGGGACAACGGTTGGCTCTGGATGACGGGGAGGGCGGTCGGGCTCTGGGCTTGGGACGGCCATTGGTCTTGAGGTGAGGGCGGTCAGTCGTTCTCAGAATAGAGAATTTCCCAGATATGGGAGATATGGATTAGCGCTGATACTAAGAATCCCCTCAGTGTGTACATACAGATGACTCGGTATATACCTCACAGCTGTGTATGGGGGAGAACGGGGTAGTTATGTGATTGGTTGCTATGGGAAACAACCCCTCTAGTGATCACATGACATACCTTACCCCTTAGTAAGAGGCTCAGCGACTCACCTGCAGCTCCCTTCCGAATACGTCCGGTTCCGATCTTTCTTTCTCTCTCTCTCTCTCTCTCTCTCTCTCTCTCTCTCCCGGAAACGACGTCTTCTTGCTGGATCCTTCAGAGGACACGCCCCCTCCCGGCTACTACCACTATGGCGGCTCTTCGGGCTCTGAGAGCAGCGAGCGGGGCGGGGCTTTTACTGCTGAGGTGCCGCCCAGGAGCGGGTGAGGATAGGGAGAAGGCACGGTGCCTCGGAGGACGCTCGCCCGGAAGTGTCTGCAATGAGTGACGTCACCACTCACCCCTAAATGACCCCCAACTTTACTGAGCCCCCCCCCACTGACCTCAGTTCTCCTACTGTATATACCCCCCCCCCCCCTCCACCAAATACACCTATCACCCCACCTCTACCAGATATACCCCACCCCTACCACATTTACCCCCCCCCCCCCCCCCCCCCTCCTCCACCAAACATAACCCTATTACCCCACCCACTCCGCCTCTACCAGATATACCCCCCACCAAACATACCCCCATTACACTCTCTGCCTCTACCAGATATACCCCCATTATACTCTACCCTCCTCCTCTACCAACTCTACCACCATTAACTGCCCTCCACCTATATGATGGGCACAGTGAGGCTGCAATTGTTGGGGGGGGGGCAGTATTTTTCAGTTTGTTTGTGAACCCCCCAAAAAAATGTAAGCACCAGCTGCCACTGCTCTGCATTACCCTCACCCACAAGTACCCCCACCCCTCCTCCTCTTCCAAATATACCCCCACTCCCTCCACCTCCCCACCCCCATTATACTCCATCCTCCTCCTGTACCAACTATACCCCCCACCCCCTCAACCAAATATACCCCGCATTAACCCCCCTCTACCAAAAATATACCCCATTGCCCTCCCTCCATTCAGCCTCTACCACATATACCCCTATTACCTCTCTGCACTTCTACCACATATACCTCCACCTCTTCCACCTTATTTTTCAGATTCTTTGATTGGCCGTCTTCTCCTTCCTTTTATCTTCCAGGCCTGGCAGTGCGCTCGGCGCGCCACTTGTGGGTTTCGCCCCTCAGATATGATGATCAGAAGACGCCTCCACCATCGTTTGATCACACGGACTCCGTTCACAAGGATGGAGAGGAGATCTCCCCGCCTCCCAGGTAAGGTCCAATCACCCCTTTCCTGTGTCCAGATAGAGTGCTATCTCTTCTGGCTTCTTCTCAGTCTGGTGACATGAGGTCCCCATTCTGTCCTTCAGGTATACAGACCAAGGAGGAGACGAGTCTGAAGGCTACGAGAGCGAGGAGCAGCTGCAGCAACGCATTCTATCTGCAGCTATGGCTTTTGTACCGCACTATGGGTGGAGCTCTGAGGCCATTGCTGAAGGCGCCAAGGTAATCCGTTGTTTTGTGCCCCGCTCACTTTACATGTTGTAGTGCCGGAGCTTTGTGTAACCCGAGTCCCCCTCTGCGCAGGCTCTGGACCTATCGGTGGCTGCAGCAGGAATATTCGAGAGTGGCGGGAGTGAGCTTGTCCTGCACTTCGTGTCCGATTGTAACGCCAGGCTGGTCCAACTGCTGCAGGAGGAGCACAAACTGGTGCAACTGAACAACGCCGAGTGAGTGCCCCCTACAGGACACTAATTATATACAGGTCACACCATGTACAGGACGCTCACTATATATACAGGTCACACCATGTACAGGACGCTCACTATATATACAGGTCACACCATGTACAGGACGCTCACTATATATACAGGTCACACCATGTACAGGACGCTCACTATATATACAGGTCACACCATGTACAGGACGCTCACTATATATACAGGTCACACCATGTACAGGACGCTCACTATATATACAGGTCACACCATGTACAGGACGCTCACTATATATACAGGTCACACCATGTACAGGACGCTCACTATATATACAGGTCACACCATGTACAGGACGCTCACTATATACACATGTCACACCATGTACAGGACGCTCACTATATACACATGTCACACCATGTACAGGACGCTCACTATATACACATGTCTCACCATGTACAGGACGCTCACTATATACACATGTCACACCATGTACAGGACGCTCACTATATACACATGTCACACCACGTACAGGACGCTCACTATATACACATGTCACACCACGTACAGGACGCTCACTATATACAGGTCACACCACGTACAGGACGCTCACTATATACACATGTCATACCACGTACAGGACGCTCACTATATACACATGTCACACCACGTACAGGACGCTCACTATATACACATGTCACACCACGTACAGGACGCTCACTATATACAGGTCACACCACGTACAGGACGCTCACTATATACAGGTCACACCACGTACAGGACGCTCACTATATACACATGTCATACCACGTACAGGACGCTCACTATATACAGGTCACACCACGTACAGGACGCTCACTATATATACAGGCCACACCACGTACAGGACGCTCACTATATATACAGGTCACACCATGTACAGGACGCTCACTATATATACAGGTCACACCATGTACAGGACGCTCACTATATATACAGGTCACACCATGTACAGGACGCTCACTATATATACAGGTCACACCACGTACAGGACGCTCACTATATATACAGGTCACACCACGTACAGGACGCTCACTATATACACATGTCACACCACGTACAGGACGCTCACTATATACACATGTCACACCACGTACAGGACGCTCACTATATACACATGTCACACCACGTACAGGACGCTCACTATATACACATGTCACACCACGTACAGGACGCTCACTATATACACATGTCACACCACGTACAGGACGCTTACTATATACACATGTCACACCACGTACAGGACGCTCACTATATACACATGTCACACCACGTACAGGACGCTCACTATATACACATGTCACACCACGTACAGGACGCTCACTATATACACATGTCACACCACGTACAGGACGCTCACTATATACACATGTCACACCACGTACAGGACGCTCACTATAGACACATGTCACACCACGTACAGGACGCTTACTATATACACATGTCACACCACGTACAGGACGCTCACTATATACACAGGTCACACCACGTACAGGATGCTCACTATATACACATGTCACACCACGTACAGGACGCTCA
The DNA here is from genome assembly GCF_037356315.1 of Lithobates pipiens. Taxonomy (NCBI): domain Eukaryota; kingdom Metazoa; phylum Chordata; class Amphibia; order Anura; family Ranidae; genus Lithobates; species Lithobates pipiens. Next base: position 35,225,755 of record NW_027507686.1, on the reverse strand, counting down.
CTATATATACAGGTCACACCACGTACAGGACGCTCACTATATATACAGGTCACACCACGTACAGGACGCTCACTATATATACAGGTCACACCACGTACAGGACGCTCACTATATACACAGGTCACACCATGTACAGGACGCTCACTATATACACAGGTCACACCATGTACAGGACGCTCACTATATACACAGGTCACACCATGTACAGGACGCTCACTATATACACAGGTCACACCATGTACAGGACGCTCGCTATATACACATGTCACACCATGTACAGGACGCTCACTATATACAGGTCACACCATGTACAGGACGCTCGCTATATACACATGTCACACCATGTACAGGACGCTCACTATATACAGGTCACACCACGTACAGTATGCTCACTAGATACAGGTCACACCATCTACAGGTCATACCATGTACAGAATGCTCACTATTAAGGATGAGCTCAGGCATGTTCGCATGGTCCACTGCTGAGCCCGCCAGGAAGTCGGCGCAGCGCTGCGCTAATCACAGGCAGTGAGACATTGCCCGATCTCTGCAGCCGCACGATGTCTCACTGCCTGTGATGAGCGCAGCGCTGCACGGGCTCTGCACGTGGAGCATGCAAACACACCGGAGCTCATCCGTACTCACTATATACAGGACATCACCATGCACAATGGGATGAAGGATGTCGCTGTCTGTGTGGAGGAAGGAAAATCTACCATTAATGTAGAGTGGGGGGTCGGATGTTTTGCCTCGTGGAGTTTGAGGGATTTTTACATCTTGGTAACTATGTGAGTAAAACGTGTAGTGCTAGGGGTGTGCCAGGGGATTAAACCTAGCAAGAAAATGTATATTTTAAATTATACAGAGACTAGTAATGTGAAAAAATATTATCTCATAATAGACAGCACAACATATGAGTGTCGCACAGTATTTATATAAGGCAGACCTAGTGCGATGATGAGTTACAAGAAGTCTCGAGCACAAAAAATTACTAACAAAAGTGAGGTGATAGAAGTGACTGGTTAGAATCGCAGTATAGTGTGCAAATATTCAAACAAAAAAACAAACATCAACAGGATCATGTGCAAATGTTCAAACAAATAAAACAAAAATCGGAAATCCAACGTGAATGTAATGCCCTGAATGATCCTGTGAAAATGTTTAGGAAAGACAGGCCCATGTGTAACCAAAAAACATATGAAACAACTAGTGTAATGCTAATTCCAATTGTAGTTGAGACTGCAAACGTGATAGTCCATACAGCGAGATACCCAAAGTGGGCTGTGGCATGTGAGGAACACACACTGCTGCTACAGATATCTAACAGTCTCTAAGCTAAATATAATGACCGGTGGATAGATGCACCCAGGAGTGCCTTCACCTTCCAGGAATGGGGGAGAGAAAGGTACTCTTACTCAAAGTAGTGGACCCAACTCACCATACAGCGGTGGATCTATCAACCATAATACCGGCAATGTAGGGTGAGGTTCTCAGGGTAGACCATTCAATCCCCTCCTCTATAAGCTGGTAAGAATGCCAGGAGACCAGTGGAAATGGTTATGATTCCAAACCATAAATGTTTCCGGGCATGGTACACGAAGATATATCCGCTCCAGATGGTAATATCATGTAAGGTTAAAAAAAAAAAGAAGAAAAAAAAAAAAAGCCTCCACATAGTGTAAAATCCAGATGATGGAATTTATTTATATATATATATGTGTGTGTAAAAATATCCAAACAAATGAATATTAGGTAAAAACAGTTCAATTGAACAATAAAAAGCGCATTTTAAGGTAGCTAGAGCCAGCTTATTAACCCTATACGTTTCGTCCGCAAAGACTTCAACTGGGGTGTGATATCTTGGTAACTGTCTTCTGATTTCCTTTGTTTCAGGAAGAAACCAAAAGCTGATTTCATTAGAGATGCTTTGGAAGCTCGCCTGAGGATGCTAATCCCCTATATTGGACAATGGCCTCAGGTACAGGGGACAAATTTGCCCCATTCGGTGGAGGGAGGTGTGTGTGTGTGTGTGTGGGGGGGTCACTTTTCAGATTATGTAGAGCGGGGGTCAACAACCCGTAGATCGCGGCCAGATGACTGGTAGATCGCGGTCTGGGCATGCTGACCCACTATTCCAGAGCATGAAAGTGCAGAGGGACTACTTGTAAAGTTGGAGCTGTAGTAGGGAGCCGCATAAGCTAATGCCTTCTCTGTAGTGCTGGCTCCTGTCCCTTGTGGAGTGATACCAAATGCACTCCACCTCTTGTTGCAGCTAGCGGTCTCCAGAGTGGTGCCAGCAGCAGGAAAGAGGAGATTTTCAGGTCAGTGTGAAGGAATACACTGGGCATAATGGTATCGTGCTGCTTTCACACTGATGCGCTGCAGTTTTTCCACACCTTCAGTGCAGTACAGTGTACCTGCATCTTTGCTGCAGGTTTGCTGCGCTTAGCCATAGATTTCTATTATATCCTGTGGGTTTGGTGCACTTTCTGAATGCAGGAGTTTTGGTGCGCTTTCAGAAAGTGCACGACACCTGCAGGATATAATAGAAGTCTATAGAATAGCGTAGGAAAGTTGCAGATGCACTGTGCTGCACCTGGGGTGCAGGTAAATCGCAGCACATCGGTGTGAAAGCGGCCTTATAGGGGGCTCAGAACAGTAAGGGGTTCATTTGCATTTTTAGTGTGGTAAAACCCCATAGATAAGATGTGTTTTTACCACCCCTGCCCTAACAGCACCCCCTTTAGCTACGGTGGCCAAGGGTGTACACATGCCCCTGCAAAAGTTATACACCCCATCGTGGTTGGTGGGTGTAGCACCTGCCAAGCATGACCCATTCAAATGAATGAGACCACTCAGCAAATGCTCTGCAACCTTGAGCAGTGTAGCAGACAAAGGGTTAAAGCAGGCAGCATTGTGTTGCTTTCTCACCACCTGTTTTAAACCCTTGGACCCAGCAGAAGCATGCAGTTGCAGAACGCTTGTAGTGTGGCCTTATTTACTTGAATGGGTCACTACTGGCAGGCAGTAGCACCAACCGTAAGCAACAGGGGGCTTAATTCCTGCTGTGCCATGTGTACACCTTTTTGGATGCTGCCTCAGCAGCTAAAGGGGGTATGGATTGGGGGTGGTAAAACTGTGACTCAACCACAGGGTTTGGATAGCGGGTGAGAGGTCGCCTTTGGATAGCGGGTGAGAGGTCGCCTTTGGATAGAGGGTGAGCAGTCACATTTGGATAGCGGATGAGAGGGTGTCTTTTGGATAGCGGATGAAAGGTTGCCTTTTGGATAACATACAAGAGGTTGTTTTTGGATTAACGGGTAAGAAGGCATCTTTAGATAACGGGGCAGAGGATGTCCTTGGATAATGGGTTCAGAGGGTGGCTTTCGATAGCGAATGAGAGGGCATCTCTTGATAACGGGTAAGAGAGTGTCTTTCATTAATGGGTGAGAGGGTGGCTTTGGATAACAGATGAGCAGGTGTCTTTTCATAACAGGTCAGAGGGTGGCTTTGGAAGGGTGTCCTGCTCAGTTGGAGTGACGTTACATGTGGTAATGGCTGAATCTCTCTCTCTTCCAGGCATTGGGAATTCTTCTCTTACCACAAAATATTCCTACCAGCTTAAATCTACTGACCACCATGTTGGATGACATCTGGCATTATGCTGGCGACCAGTCTACAGATGTGAGTGCACCATTGAGTAGTAAAGGGGGAGTTCGGAGATACGATATTGTTATTTGACTGGCTGGGTGTTTGTTCCATAGGTCAGCTGGTACACACGCAGGGCAGTTCTTGCAGGCATTTATAGCACCACACAGCTGGTCATGATGCAAGACAATTCTCCAGACTTCGAGGATACCTGGAACTTCCTGCAAAACCGCATATCTGATGCCATGACTGCTGGAAATTCTATGAAACAGGTACAGAGAAATCATCTGCTTTCACAGGCTTTCCATAGATTTGTCCTATAGGCGGTGAGCTAACATAGCCCTCCCACCAACGCCCACAGATACCTCGTCCACGTACTGGATGATGCATGTCCTGCTTTACGCATCAGATATTAGCTATATGGAGGATACATCCTATAGAAAGAGAACCCATTTCAGAGGAGAACTGTCATATTTGTAATGTCTTTGTAGGTGTCCTCCACGGGGGAAGCTGTCATTCAGGGGCTGATGGGAGCTGCTGTTACGGTGAGTACTGTCGGCTTAGAGCTAATACTGGTGAATAATTTGTATTTGGTGAATAAATAACTAAAAATACGAGGGGTTTTCAAAACGTTTCTGCACTTTTTTTTTTTTTATATATATTTAACCATTTCCAGCCCACCGTATAGTAAAATGACCGGAGCAGTGCGGCTTTTGTGCTGGGACAACGTCCAATGAAGGCGTTAGCCACGATCTTGGGACATTGCACAACTCTGATCTCGGGAAAGAGCTGTGCCTCTTTACCCATATGATTGGCTGTGTCCAATCATAGCTGATCATATGTAAACAAGAGAGTGTCGTTTATCGGCTCCCCTCCCTTTACACTGACAGATTGTGAAGTGAGGAGAGCTGATCAGCGGTCTTTTTTCCCTTAAAAAAAAAAAAAAAAAAGCCCAGTGGTGATTAAATGCCACTAAAAGGAAGCTCTATTTGTTTGAAGAAAATGATAAAAATCATTTGGGTACAGCGTTGCATGACCACGCAATTGTCATTCAAATTGTGACAGCGCTGAAAGATAAAAATTGGCCTCGGCAGGAAGGGCCCGGTACTGAGGTGGTTTATAGAGTTTACATAAGTGCAGGAACTTTTTGAAGAAGCCACGTATATATTTTTCTTTATTGTACATCATGGGACACAGAGCATCTTCATATCCATGAAGATGAGGTTGATAGGGTGATTGGACACTGGAAACGAAATCCCATCCTGGACATAGCCCCTCCCCTAGGTCAAAGTTTCAGGCTTGTTTTTTTTTTTATTCTCTTAGGTGATGGTCATGTCTGTGCCATCTCTGCATGAAAAGTAGCTAGCTTCATAATGGTTCTATCTGGGATTAGGAGACTAGCTTTTTCTGGATCCATTTTCTAATGCTACTGTTCAGCACTCAAAGGAATGATACCTGGACCTGCAGGGACAGCCTTTAGCGTTCGCAGTTGGAACTGGACCCTGTACAATGATATATTGCCTTGAGGACCAGTAGGATTTTATACAGATCTATAGCATAGACGCCAGCTGGAGAGTTGTGCCCCTGAAAGACATTTATTGGTAGAACTCACCATGATAGATGAAGTTAGGACCCTTTAGCGTTCCTTTGACATGGACTGAGGAGTGCCCTGGGGTAGTTCCTGCTGATGATTCATCCTTTCAAAAAAATTTTTTTGCAGGGGTCTCCAACCACCTGGGTCATGGACAAGTGCTGGTCAGTGGCCGGCTGAAAATCGGGCCGCGTGCCAGGCAGAGCGATCTAACACAACCTGCACTGCCACCCTCTGACCATCACCTCTCTTCTATTCCTGTGTTGCTCTGCATTGCTTGGTACCTTGCAGAGGTTGGTAGGGTTAAGAAGGAAGGGAGAGGAGGGGGGTGTATAATGTTCTTAAATGCTTGACAGTGTTCAATCACCTGGAGCAGGGATATGCAATTACCGGACCTCCAGCTGTTGCAAAACTACAAGTCCCATGAGGCACAGCAAGACTCTGACAGCCACAAACATGACACCCAGAGGCAGAGGCATGATGGGACTTGTAGTTTTGCAACAGCTGGAGGTCCGCTAATTGCAGATTCCGGACCTGGAGGTATATGCCTATAACCCAGGGTGTATGAATATTCTGCCTGTGTCCTGTACTCCAACATAGAAAATTTACAGGCAAGTCAGAATTCCTGTGTTCTTTCTCCTTTGGCCATTGATATTAAAACAACTTCTCTTAGTAAGAACTGCCAGATATCCAATGTAATCGTTATTTATAGGAAATATCTTTCACATCTGAACCGGTGCCAGCTCTCATTACTTTTTTTTTTTTTTTCTTTTCCAGTTGAAGAATCTGACGGGACTCAACCAGCGGCGGTGAATTCTGCGCTCCGCTTACATTAGAATCTGATGGGACTGAACCAGCAGCGGTGAATTCTGCACTCTGCTCACATTAGATCCTGATGGGACTGAACCAGCAGTGTTGTTTTCTGCGCTCTGCTCACCTTTAGCAATGTTTGCACCTTACTATTAAATCTTTGTATGCTGCTATCTGGCCAGTGACTGTTTGTTTTACTTCTTGGGTGAAGATTATCTGTCCTCATATGATGGTGTTTCTTGTTAATAGAACACAATTCAAGAAAGAAATGCTGGTAACATACTTCCTGCCTCCCAGGTGGGGCACTCTCTCGTCCTACAGTATTCATGGTGGTCACCCAGGAAGGTCTGCCTTTCCATTCATTTCAATAGTAAGGGGGTTTATGGGATCAGTAGTTTACAGAAGCGATAAGATTGCATTTTCAGTCTGCTTGGCTCACAGACGCATTTCTGGCAGGAACAACAAGTATTTTCTGTAGTTGCTTATAATATTCATAGACTGAAAAAAGAAAACGAATGCAGCCACATTTTAAGGAGTGGCAATCTGCAATATGTGACACATTGTTTTGGAGTTTAGTTCTGCTTTAATATGTGAAGACTGTACAATAATGGAAAAAAATCTTTCTCAAAGCAAAATTGCTTCTAGGGTTGTGAACACGTGTGCTGGGTATTAGAGTGTCAGCTTTCTTGGCAAGGGTGATATTAGTGTGTCAGTTTTTTGGGGGAGGGGTTCTGGGGTCATTAGAGTGTGAACTTGCTTGGGGACATTAGAGGCCCAGTTCCTAATGGGAAGACTCATGGACACATCTGTGGGGGCACTATCCCTAGAGACAAAGAAATGTGTACATGTAGGTGGGCTTATTTCTGACAAAGATGCCTTTTAAGGCAAAACTCCAATCTACAAATGGTTACACACATACCATTCTGTAAATTAAGTTTAATACGTTTTGTTGGTTCACTGCACCTCTGATTTGATAAATTGTGAATAAAAATTATTTATTTCTTGTAACAACACCTCAGCATTCTCATCCTCCTGCTTTTCCTCAGAGTCTGCAAGGAAGTCTACAAATCATTTGAGGTTCATGAGAGCGGCTGCTTAGATCCATAGCTTTGGCTCTATCTTCTCATGCAGGCATCCTGAGTCCAAAATTCTCCTAAGTGGCACGAACCCTTCCTAAGGACGGTGGGCACCGGTTCCAGGTATAATGGTGAATAAATACGGGCCACCTGCATCCTAGTCCACGGCAGAACACCTGGCTCGGTTCAGGAGGCAAGATGGCGCCGATCCGTCAGCCATGCCGCAGCCCTCTCTCACCTTCAGCACAAGGGGTGAAGGACTCTGTCCACAACCTTCCACACCCAAGCTGACCACCTAACACCCCTAGATTCCCCTACATACTCAGCGGATTTCAATTCACCAGGACCCTCTCTAGATGAGCCTACACTGGCAGAAATCATGCTGGCTATAAAAAGACTGTAAGCCCTTGTACACACGGTCGGAGATTCCGTCGGAGTGTGTCCGATCGGAGCATTTTGTTGGATATTCCGACTGTGTGTGGTCTGCATCGGACTGTTTCCGTCGGAATATCCGTCAGACCAACTTTTCCAACTTGCCGGAAATATTTTCCGACAAAATGCTCCGATCGGACATACTCCGATCATGTGTAGAGAATTCCGATTGGACAAAGTGCCACACATGCTCAGATAAAATTCCTACACCAAAGCTATTGGCTACTAGCGTGAACATAGTCCCATCGTAACGAAATAACGCCATCACGTCGGATTTTCCGACAACTTTGTCCGACCGTGTGTGTACAACAGTTTCGGACAAAATCCGACGGATTTGGTTGTCGGAATCTCCGACCGTGTGTACAAGGGCTTAGGCCTCCCTCACTGTTCAAATGGAAAGCATCCATATTGATTTTTTCCCTACTGAACCAGGATGTACAAAACCTGCGGGAAAGGACAGGGGAGGCGGAAGAATGTATCAGCTCCCTAGAGGACACAGTGCACCCTTAGTTGCTACAGTACGCACGACTGCAGATGAGCCGGTGACCCTCAGAGCCAAGTTGGATGATTTAGAGAACTGCTCTTGAAGGAACAATCTACGTTTTGTGAAGTTCCTGGAATGCTCTAAAGGATCGCGTCCTGAACAATTCCTCCATACATGGCGGTGGGATGTTCTTGTGGTAGAGGTGCTCTCCCATGCCTTTTGAGATTGAGACTGTGCACTGTGTCCCCCTCCCTTGCAAAAATACTCAATTTTCGGGACGAAGTTGCTATCCTCCATCTTGTCAGCGAAAAGGGCCGCTTAAGTTTAACGGCAATAATATCTCCATTTACCCTGATTTCTCAGCAGAAGTCCAACGCCAGCGCATATCCTTTGTGGCGGGAAAGACCGCACTGAAGGACTCCCTTACGCAATGCTTTTTCCTGCTAAACTGAGGATCATTGATGAAGGTAAAGCTCACGTCTGCTCTAAAGAAGCCATGGTCTGGCTAGACGCTCGCTTTTGAAAAAAACCCAGACAATGCCGCAATTGAGGCCACTTGCTGCTGTCCTTATAGTTCCCCCTATCTCTCTTCTTATCCTACCTGATGTCTGCTGGAACACCTACAGGATTTCGCAATCCTTTGATTAATACCTACATCTCTGATGCTGGACAGTACCTTTACTGCCCCTTTTCACTAGCTACCCTGTATTACCCCTACAGAAGGCCTGGTGGATGCCTTAGGCCAGTTCTGTCGCTTGATATTCCTAACGCTTGCACATGTGCCTTACATGACTGCTACTGTTTGTGCTTTATATTACAGGTGAATCCTAAATCCTGCAAGATGGATGCATGCACCTTATTAGAGAGCCTCCTTAGACCTACTACCTCCCCTGTACCAGTAGGTGGTGAGGCCACAGGTTTTTCTGTTCTCTCATGACAGTTGCTGAAGGTTTTTTCTGTTCAGGGAACCAAAGCTCACTGTGTTTGCGATAGTGGAGTCGGGTGTGGGGATGGAGGGGTTGTTTTCTCAACAACCAGAGCATGAGACGCATGCTCTGGTTGTTGAGAAATACAGTTTTTTTTTTTTCCTGTTTTTTATGCTCCTATGGATGCTTATTATTTGATGCTATTACACTTTTACGCCAGTTTATACTATAGGCAACCTCCTATGTGTCATGTTACATTGTCTTACGACTCTCCTTATGCTAGATATAGTTTCCTATGGCTAATGTGTTAAAACTGCTTTCTTGGAATGTTAGGGGGCTGAATTTACCTCACAAGCGGTCCCTGGTATTCTCCTATTTAAAAAATAAATAAATATATATATATATATAAACCCCGTATCTGCCTTCAAGAAACCCACCTTATCAATACCACACTGTGGGCCCTTAAATGTCCCTGGTTGGCTACACAATACCAGCAATGCCCCTCCCACCTGAAATCCTGCTGTTAAAGACAGACCCTGAAGGGAGATTCATTATAATCACTCTCAGTATTGTTTTTACATTAGTAAATGTATATGCCCCAACTCCATTCTCCCCAGATTTACTCTCTCACTTGTCCCTCTTATTACTGTCTAGATTCCCTGGTCCCCTTTTGCTTGTAGGAGACTTTAATGCTGTGCTTGACCCTGCCATGGTCCACTTAGGGCCTGCCCCCATCCCTTATCCCTCATTTGTTGACTGGATTCAAGTGTATAGCCTTACTGAGATATGGTGGTGGAATCACCCAGAGTGTCACTTCTCCTGCCACTCTGACCCTTCCTCACCATGTCTCGTATAGATCTGGCATTTACCCCTGCTGATGTGCTCTCTATGGTCCACTCAGTCTCCTATCTACCCAGGGGAATTTCTGACCATGCCCTTCTTTCTGTGGATCTCCTCCTGCCGAGTGCAGGCCCGTACATTTGGCGACTACACCCTCATTGGTTGGAGGATGAGATTGAACAGAATGATTGCCAGTAGGACATCGCCGGCTACTACGTGCAAATCAGGGCACTACTGGGCCTTCTGCTACCTGGGAGGCCTCCAAAGCTGTGAGGTGGGGCACCTTTATGTCCATTACTGGTATTTTGCGCAAAAATGCCCAACACCGCAATGCAGAACTAGAAAATGCAATGACAGTCGCAGAGATAGCCTATGCTCAGAACCGTTTACAGCTACGCTAACCCTGTGGTTGCACAGCCGTAGGCAGTATGAGATCCGCTTGCTGGACCTTACTAAAAAAAACATATGTCACCCAAAAAAACATTTGAACATGGCAATAAGGCGGTTGCTTACTCGCCTACCTAGCTAGATCTGACCGTACTCAATCTCATTTCCTAGGATCCTGATCTCCCAGGATAAGATTAGCGACATCCATCAGGATATAACAGAAGCTTTCCTATCTTTCTACTGCAAACCTTTACACTACTAGGGCCCACTACTTAACCCAATCAACACTTCTCCAATTGTCGGACCAAGACCATGATGATCTAGATGAGCCTCTCACTATAGAGGAGCTCTCCCTTGCAATTTCACAGCTACCTACCCATAAGATGCCAAGATTGGATGGCTTTCCAGCTGAATGGTATACACACTTTTAGCACCTCCTTGGCCCTATCCTACTCAATACATATAATGAGGCCTTGAACGACGGGGTACTACCTCCCTCAATGAGAGAGGCATTAATTATTTTGATACTAAAACCTTGGAAAGATCTTCTTAAATGTGACTCCTATCAGCCGATATCCCTTATTAAAGTAGATGTCAACATTTTGGCCAATCGTCTGAACAAAGTGGTAGCGAAATTGTTTGGGAGCGACCACGGGGGCTTCATACCAGGCCACTCAACCAGAATGAACATTTGTAGACTATTTAACAATCTGACTTACCCACATGACTGCTCGCCTACCCATGTTGTGTGACTGGACACCTGCAAAGCTTTCAACGGTGTGGATGGCCTTATTTGTTTTGGATGTTACAACTATATGGGTTGGCCCCCGACTCATAGCGTCTCTTTTATACTTTACCTCTAGCCCGCATACAAATTCACATGTCACCGAGACATTCCCAATCACCAAGCAAGGATTATTTGCTCTGTCTATGGAGCCCCTTGCTGTTCGGATCCGTAACTCTCCAGCAATTAAAAGCCTCTCTATAACAAAATCAATGCGGCCAAATCGGAGGCACTCCCAATTAATATCCCGAACGCGGAGATCCAACACCTCCAGAGCTGCTTCCCGTATCATTGGAAGTCTGAAGCCTTAAAATATCTGGGGGTCCAAATTACACCTTCCTATCCGTCCCTGTACCAGGCCAATTTTCCTACCCTTTTCTGCCACATAAGAGACCTCCTACAGAAATGGAGGGTGCATCACATCTCCCTTTTGGGTAGAATAGCGACAATAAAAACTACTATCCTCCCCAAACTCTTGTGCCTGTTTCAGACGTTGCCTATCCCAGTCCCTTTTGGCCAACTGCACAACCTCCAGGCGGATCTGTTGCGATTCGTCTGGAATTATAAGAAACACAGAGTGCCTCGCTCGGTGATGATAGCCTCCCGGTCAGAGTGGGGACTGGCGTTCCCGGACCTGGTAAAATACTATCAGGCAACCCAACTAAGATCAATTACCTCTTGGTTTCCCCAGAGAGCGTACGACAAATGGACAGAAATAGAGAAGATATGGCTAGCCCCCATACATCCAAATAACTTGCTCTGGAGTGCGGGAGCGGAGGTGGAACCAGCGGGACTTCTGAGTTCAATGATATTACTTAGGTCAGTTTGGCGTAGACTCTCGAACTCACGGGCTTAGCTCAGAGAGATCGCCTCTAAACTCTTTCCTATACAACCCGAAGGTGCCTGTGAGTCTTACACGCCAGATGTCTCTTCCCTGGGCAACGCGGGCCCTCTTTCATTTCGGTCACCTGATAGACCCGAGGTTCCGCAGATTGCTCTCCTTTACCCAACTATGTGACAACTATGTGACTTGCCTCGCCAGGTATTTTATGGGTATTTGCAAATCCGTCACTTCGCACAATCCATCGCTCAGGGCCTTCAGTTCTCGGTGCCACCCCCCTTAGAGAGCACAATTTTAGAAGGAAAAGCACGCCGGGGCCTGATATCTGATATATACCAGCTGCTGAACTCTTACTCTATGGAAGCATGCTCCGATAGGAGAAGGCGCTGGGGGAGGAACTCCCAGGAGCGACGTGGCAGGGGATCTGGAACCAGGCGGCGAAGAGTTCCTACTGCACTCTGTACAAGAACGCATATAAAATACTGTACTTTTGGTACTTAACACCGGACAGACACCATGCCATATACCCCACTTGCTCAGATAGGTGTTGGCGGTGCCATAGAGATAGGGGCACCCTCCTTCATGTATATTGAAGCTGTCCTAGGATTACACCTTTTTGGATAGAGGTGCAGAGTCTGGTGGTCCGCCTCCTAGGTATTCAGATCCCTCTGTCTCCAGAACTCTTTTTACTGGGGGCTTCGCCCCCCAGGATCTCCAAACCCGCCAGAAAGTTGCTCAGGCACATACTTACAGCCGCCCGGTGTCTAGTGGCCTTACACTGGAAGAGACAGGCCCCTCCCTCCCAAGCGGATCTACACTCCAGAATAAAGGATGTGGAGGTCATGGAAAAAATGACGGCGGGATTGCAGGACAGGTTGGAAAAACATGATTTGGTCTGGGATGCTTGGCATCGCTATGAGGATCCACCATGAGCCGGGGGAGGTCTTCCACCCCTACACCCTACCCACCCTCTCCCTCTACCCTCCACCTTCTCTCTCTCTCTCATTTACCTATTCTGATTGTCAGTATATTTGTTGCTCCTACTGCTCTAATCTCTCTTGATCTGGAGAGGGTCGCCTATAGTTTGCCCTTGCAATTGGCTGCATTGTACAGTAATACGATTTCATGTACTCACCAGTTACTATACCGTAAGCTGTTTTTGAGCTTGCACTGGTTAAACAACTGCTTTATTCACGTATGTATGTCATACTGTCCGGATGATTTATTACTGCCACATGATAACTTCAATAAAATGTTATTTGAAAAAAAAAAAAAAAAAAAAAGCCTCTCCATAAATGCTATAGAAGAGCGGATATCCCTAAATGCGGATGATACCCTAGTTTACCTAGCAGACCCTGGGCGACTCCCTCACCGCCATTTTAGCTGAAATTAATACATTTCTCTGGATTCCGAGTGAATTGGGACAAATCAATTCTTTTTCCCCAAACCAAGCTACTAGGTCGGAGATTCGATCAGACACTAGACTACAAGTCGCCACCTCCTTCAAGTACTTAAAGTGGTTGTATACTCATTTTTGGTACTTTTACCTACAGGAAAGCCTATAAGGCTTACCTGTAGGTAAAAAAAATATCTCCTAAACCTGTACGGTTTAGGAGCTATTCCCCTCGGTATGCGCCGCTGACTGCAGCGGCGCATGCGCACAAGGGGATTCTCGGCCTGAAAATCCGGCAGTGTCCGGCCGGCCGGAATGAAATCTCCCGTGCGCATGCGCGGGAGTGACGATATCGCGGCTCCGGCCACTCACAGCGCCGGAGCCGCGATACCCGGAAGAAACGCCGAGGGAGCATGTCGGAGCGTGGATCGAGCCAGATGTCGGGGCCTCGTTCTAAGGTATTTCATAATGAGCTAGTATGCGGTGCATACTAGCTCATTATGCCTTTTGCTTTGCAGGTGTAAAAAAAAAAAAAAAAAAAATAGCGGGTTTACTACCGCTTTAAGGGGTTACAATTCAATTGCCATTATCCCTTGTACGTAACCAATAAATAACCTGTGCCCCTTACTGCTCCAATTACAAACACAAACCAAACAGTGGAAGGATTTACCCCTAGACCTCATGGGAAGAGCCAATATCCTTAAGATGATTTACTTGCCTAAATTACTGTATGTCATGGCTAATTCCCATTGTAAAATTCCCAAATCTATTTTTAAAAGTATTGACTCTATTTGTACTTGGCCTTCTCCAACTTCTACCTTTACTATCTGGCACCCCAGATAATCATGATTGGCTTCACCCCAACTCTAATAATGCCTATACCACTACTGAAGGAACTATAGTCCCTCCTTTGAAACACTCCATAACATTGTATATAGAGGATGCACACCACCTGGACCAGGTGTGTCTATTATATGTACCTCCCTATCCCTGTTCCAGACTGTGGTAGCGACGCTTTCCAACCCTACTCTTAATGAGTTCTATTCCCTGCTGGACGTCCCAGGGAATTAAGTATTTATGCCACATATACACCCCTCAGGTCAAAAAAGGATTTGAAACCCTATCCATTTTATTATTGCCAGCTTAGGCATGCAGTACGGACACAGTTTGGTTCCCCGGACAGCCCTATTAGGACGCCTGACTTGGAAAAACTCCTGCGATCCCCAGATCAGACAAAACTCATTTCCACCTATTACTCATACACTCATACATCACAAAGAAAATAATGAATTGAACCAGCAATTAGAAGTAACCACCACCACATCCCATTTATATAGAATCAGAATAAAAAGAAAAAGGGATGCCCCTAGGGACTTTTGTAGGTGGGTTTAATAAACGTAGTCGAGTACAAAAATTTACTCGACTACGTTTATTAAATCCAGCAGGACAATGCTAAACAGCATACTGCATCTATGACAACAGCATGGCTTCATAGTACAAGAGTCTGGGAGCTTAATCCGCCTGCCGTCCAGAACTTTCACCAACTTAAAATATTTGGTGCATCTTTAAAAATGGAAAATACAACAAAGACCCAGGACTATTGAGCAGTTAGAATCCTATATCAGAGAAGAACGGAACAGCATGCGTCGCCTTAGTTCTCAGCTGTTAACAGTGTTGTTAAAAGAAGGGGGGGGGGGGATGCTACTAAGTGCTAAACATAGCCCTGTCCCAACTTTGAGACATGGTGCCGTGCCATCAATTTCAAAATTACCATATTTTATTTTTCTTGAAATGGCATATTTTCTCCGTTTAAACATTGAATATATCTTTAATTTCCTATTGTGAATAAAATACTTGTTCTGAGTCAGAGGGTATCCCTAACCCTTTATATCTCCTGAACACTGTAGTTGTAGTGACAGAGGGTAACCCTAACCATTAAATGTCCTGAGTGCCAAGTACTTGTTATAGATCAGAGGATGATCCTACCCTTATTCCTGCTAAGTACCGTGTACTTGCTAGTGGTCAGAGGGTAACCTTAAAGCGATTGTAAAGTCTGTTTTTTTTTTTTGTTTTAAATAAAAATAACACATAAATTACATTTACCTGCTCTGTTGTAGTGGATTTGCACAGAGCAGCCCAGATCCTCCTCTTCTCAGGTCCCTCTACTGTGCGCCTGGCCGTCCCTACTGCCAAGTGCCCCTACAACAAGAAGCTTGCTACGGGGGCACCGGGAGCAGAGTCACAGCTCCCTGTGTCCATTCAGACACAGAGCTGCAGCCTGGCCCTACCCCCTCTATCTCTCCTGATTGGCTGACTGACAGCAGAACGAGCCAATGGCTCCACTGCTGTGTCTCAGACGGCTGAGACACTCGTGGACGGAGATGGGGCTCAGGTAAGTATTAGGGGGGTGCTGGGGTGGCTGCTGCACACAGAAGGCTTTTTATCTTAATGAATTAAGATTTTTTTTTTTTTTTAAAACCTTCTGACTTTACAACCCCTTTAACCACTTTCAGACCAGACCATTTTGCTGGCTTGAGACCAGACCACTTTTTGCGATTCGGCACTGCGTTGCTTTAACTGACAATTGCGCGGTCGTGCAATGTGGCTTCCAAACAAAATTGACGTCCTTTTTTTCCCCACAAATAGAGCTTTCTTTTGGTGGTATTTGGTCACCCCTGCAGTTTTTATTTTTTGCGCTATAAACAAAAATAGAGCTACAATTTTGAAAAAAAAAAACGCATTTTTTACTTTTTGTTATAATAAATATCCCCCAAAAATAAACAAATTTTTTTCCCTCAGTTTAGGCCGATACGTATTCTTCTACATATTTTTGGTAAAGAAAAAATAAAAAAATAAAATAAAAAATTTGCAATAAGCGAATATTGGTTTGCGCAAAAGTTATAGCGTTTACAAACCAGGGGGTGGCAGTGTAGGGGTTAAGTGCTCCTAGGGGCATGTTACTAACTGTAGGGGGCTGGGCTTTGTTCTAGTGAACACTGATCTCTGCTCCATCACTTGGAGCAGAGATCAGCATCACTTGTTGCTAGGCAGAATGGGGAGATGCTGTTTACAATGGCATCGCCTCGTTCAGCCGCCCCGTGAGACGATTGCGGGTATGCCAGTGGCAATCGAGTCCGCGGAACCCGCGACTAAACTCACGGGGGTCCCGACCGGCACACGAGCCAGAATGTACCCCTGGGGTTCTAAGTACTTGTTCAGGGACAGTTGACAACATTAACCCCTTATTCCTCTTGGGTGGCGAGTACTTGTTCTAGGTCTGAGCGTAACCCTTAATCCTGGGTACTGTCTATTTGTTTGGGGTCAAAGGGTAATGCTAACCCGTATTCCCCGAGCACTTGTTCAGGATCAGAGAGCAACCCTAACCCTGTGTGTAAACGGACAGAGAGTAACCCTAACCTTTTATTTCTCCTGCACCAGAGAGTAATTCTAACTCTTCTTCCTCCTGAGTGCTGTGTACTTGTCTGGAGTCAAAGGGTAGCCCTAACTCTCATTCTTGCCAAGTGCTTTTTACTTGCTCTGGGTCAGAGAGTAACCCTTATTCATCATGAGCACAGCTGCATTACTGAAGCAGCTAAAGATGTGCAGTGGGGTTACAAACTCCGGCCACGTGTCGGACGCAGCACACTGGTCCTGCATTTTCCATCACTGCAGTCTGCCACCCAGGCTGGCCAGGGCAAGGTGTCCAAATTCTGGAAGACGATTATGCTCTCACACATTGCTGTGACATTTCTTGATGAAGAGCCATCAGGATAATTTTTATTATAAAATATTGATCAGATCGAACAAGACTCAAAACCACCCAGAAAGACAACATCCAACATGGAAATGTTCAGCTATAAGTGTCCAGTCTGTAGCAGGGTGTATTTATTTATAAATTGTTCAACGTTCTCCCCCTGCAGCACTTTCATGGCTCTCCAGTGGATGGTACTGCAGTTCTCTGGTTTTCCATCTGAATGGCTTAATTCTTCTTTGATATAAGAAAGCCACAAATCTGGGGGGGGAGAGAGAAACAAGAAAAAAAAAAAAACTGATTAATTTGACTGCTATGCAAATACAGTGTGATATAAAATATTGCAACCACCATTTTATTCTCTAGGGTCTCTACTAAAAAAAAATGTATGTGTATATATATAGATATATAGATATAGTGGCAGAGCGTCCCAGAGAGAGCCAGGAAAAGTCCTGTTCGGGGGTTTATACATCTCCCAGGCTCCCCTCGTACACATTCAGAAATCTCTGATCCATGATCCAGTTCGGGTCTTGGTCCTCTTCCCCAGGCTAATTTAAGCTCACCTGAGCAGACATCCTCTCTCTGCCTGGGACATAAAGACAAAGTTGGTCTGTGAAGAGAGTAAGGTTGGTAAAAGCAGTTTATGTAGAGACTGACAAGCGGTAGGCTTGTTCAGCCTGGTAGTGAGGGCCTGCAGATTGTATAGTTAGAGCCGAGCCACGGCTAGGATTTGGGTTTTGTTATTTTTTTTGTCCTTTATTTGTTTTCTGGAAGACTGTACAGCACCTGTATATGGACTTGTATTTAACACAAATAAACACATCACTGTTTGTCACGTCATCACTGGATTTGGTATCTGTGCCTGAGAAACTGCTCATCCCAGGGAGCTTTGTACCCGCTACCTGTCCCCCAGGTTACATATGGTGGAGGCTGCGACCAGCTGTAGTAAGTTACTACTTAAAAGGCCAGTTACCTAGAGTGACTAAACATGGAGGTAATCATAAAACAAAACAATTCACGATATCTAACGCTGAACTACGGCAAGCCAATGCTGCACAACAGCAAACAAACGCTGCACTGCACGCTGCACAAAAGCAAGTAAACGCTGAACAGCGGCAAGCCAATGCTGCACAACAGCAAGCTAATGCTATCGCACAGGAGCAATCGCAGAGGCTGTTTGAAGAGCTAGCCACTGATGCAAAAGCGGATAGGAAAATCTTGGCTGAGGTTGTGGAGATGCTAGCACAGCGGTCACCTGCTAAAGTTGATGATGTTGGAGATAAGCCCCCAATCATCCATGTGAGGCGCTTTCTTTCCAAGATGACTGCAGATGATGATCCAGAGGCCTTTCTGCTAACGTTTGAATGGACCGCTGAGAGGGAAGCTTGGCCTAAAACCCAGTGGGCAGGACTGGTTGCTCCCTTGCTTTCTGGAGAATCGCAGAAGGCCTACTATGATTTGGAATCATCAGAAGCGGGTGACTATGAAAAGGTCAAACGGGAAATCCTGGCACGACTTGGTGTCACTCTGGCAGTTCGGGCACAGCGGGTCCACAGCTGGTTCTTTCAAGGCGAGAAGCCCCCAAGATCGCAGATGTTCGATCCAATTCACCTGGTGAGGAAATGGCTACAGCCGGAGTCCCTGTCTGGGCCACAAATAGTGGAGCGTGTGCTCACTACCAATTCCCCTGCAGAAGTGGGTGAGTCAAGGAGACCCCAAATCGGCGGACAACCTGGTGGAACTCGTTAAAAGGTACTTTGCTACCGAAAACCTGGTCACCAGCCCTACAACGGCACGGACTTTCCACCCAAAGCCACGGTCTCCCCAGGCAACCGGTAAGAATGTCCCAGGGGAAGTGGATGGTAAATATGGCAAGGAAATAGGGGGGGGGGGGGGGGGGAGGAGGAATTTTGGTGCCAGGACTGAAGTTTGGCATCCCAAACAAGGGAAGCCACTGCCTGTCAGCAAACCAAACTGGGGAAATGTCAGGTGTTTTCGTTGCCAAGAACTGGGACATGTTGCAGCAAATTGTCCATTGACAGATGAACCAATGCAGTGTGATTTATCTATTAGAAGGCAGTCTATGTTTGCAGCTGTTTCATGTGCTGCAGCACCAAATATGCGAAAACCAATGTGCCAAATGTCTGTTAAGGATAAGCCTATTACAGCCTTGCTGGACTCTGGAAGTCTAGTGACTTTAGTTACAGCTGAAATGATTGAATCTGTGAATTGTCATGCTAAAAAAAAATTGCTGTGATCTGTATACATGGGGATACCCGGGAGTATCCTATAACCACTGTTCGGTTTAAAACTGGCTTAGGTATGGTGACCCATCAGGTTGGACTTGTCCCCCACTTGGTGCATGAGGCCATCATTGGTAGAGACTTCCCTAAGTTTTGGGAACTGTGGGATCATCCCGACCCGGTCACAGTACCTGACTTAGTGGCGGAGCCAGAACTCCTGGCCACTACTGACAATGTGGGTACAGGGGGATTCCCCTCAGCGTTCCCCCAGGTTTTCCTCTATCGGTTATGGCAGAACTGGAGGAGTCTGAGGAAGTCCCCACCACCAGTAGAGCTGGACAGCCCCCTGTTGAATCCGAGCCTACGTTGGAGTTTGCTGACCTTAATGTGCACAAAGAAAATTTTGGTACTGAGCAGAGAAAAGACCAGACCCTTGCCAGGGCCTGGGAAAATGTAATAGTGATCAATAAGGTACGTGTCGAACCAGGGGACAGGCCCTGTTTTCCTTATTTTAGCAGCAATGAGGATTTACTGTATCGTGTATGTAAAATGAATGATGAAGTGGTTGAACAGTTGGTGGTCCCTAAGCCATACAGAAGGGTGGTGTTGGAACTTGCCCATGGGCACTTGCTAGGAGGCCATTTAGGGGTAGAAAAAACAACCGAAAGGGTGTTGCGCAGGTTTTATTGGCTCAGGGTGCAGAAAGATATTGAGAATTATTGTCAATCCTGTCCTGTGCATCAGATTTCAGCCCCACTACCCCACTTCCGAAGTCCTTTAGTGCCCTTGCCTATTATTGAAGTGCCCTTTGAGAGGATTGCCATGGACCTTGTGGGTCCACTCCCCAAGTCTGCCCGGGGTCATCAGCATATCCTCGTAATCATGGATTATGCTACCTGTTACCCTGAGGCAGTTCCCTTATGCACTACATCTGCTAAAAACATTGCCAAAGAGCCATTTATGGTGTTCAGTCGGGTGGGCATCCCTAAAGAAGTCCTTACAGACCAGGGTACCCCATTTATGTTGCAAATAACTAGGGAGCTGTGCAAGTTGTTTAAGGTGACACAGTTGCGAACCTCAGTGTACCATCCTCAAACAGATGGCTTGGTGGAATGCTTCAATAAGACGTTAAAGAACATGTTAAAAAAAAAGGTAGTTGACAAGGATGGGAAAAACTGGGACTTCCTGATACCATACTTGATGTTTGCCATCAGGGAGGTTCCCCCAGTCCTCTACGGCAGGGCTTGACAAATTTGCTTGGAATCTAGGAGCCAGCTCGGTAACGGCGATCCGGACCTGTCCCTGGCCTGACATGGAGACGAGTGAGGGGAAGATAGCGCTGCCGCCCCCCCTGTCTCCAAGTCATTGCCCATAGCTCTTAGCGGGACATGTTATTTATTTATTTTTTTCAAATGACAATTTTTTTTTTAATTGCATTTTAGTGTAAATATGAGATCGGAGGTCTCTCTGACACCAGATCTCATATTTAAGAGGACCTGTCATGCAAAAAGCTTGACAGGTCCTCTTAAATATGAGATTTTTACATTCCTTGTAATAAGAATAAAAGTGACAATTTTTTTTTTAAAACAGTGAAAAAATAAAAAATATTTTTTTTTTTAAACGTGCCCTGTCCTGCCCGCATATGAAAGCGGTGTTCAAACCACACATAGGAGGTATCGCCGTGATCGGTAGAGCGAGAGCAATAAATTCTAGCCCTAGACCTCCTCTAACTCAAAACACGCAACCTGTAGAATTTTTTTAAACGTCGCCTATGGAGGAGATTTTAAAGGGTAAAAGTTTGTCGCCATTCCATGAGCGGGTGCAATTTTGAAGCGACATGTTGGGTATCAATTTACTCGGCGTAACATTATCTTTAACAATATAAAAAAAAAATTGGGCTAACTTTAACGTTTTATTTTTTTATTAAATAAATTATTTTTCCCAAAAAAAGTGCTCTTGTAAGTCCGCTGTGCAAATACGGTGTGACAGACAGTATTGCAACAACCACCATTTTATTCTCTAGGGCAGTGATGGCGAACCTTGGCACCCCAGATGTTTTGGAACTACATTTCCCATGATGCTCGTACACTCTGCAGTGTAGTGGAGCATCATGGGAAATGTAGTTTCAAAACATCAGGAGTGCCAAGGTTCGCCATCACTGCTCTAGGGTGTTAGAATAAAAAATATATATAATGTTTAGGGAGTTCTAAATAAAGGGAAGGAGATAGGCAGGCAATAAAAAAAACAGACAGAGGAAGCTCCATTAGCATTGCTGGTTGTCATACCAACGGCTACCACAAGAGGGTGCCAGATTCCAGAAGGAATCATAGGACCGCAGAAGGCCTCAATTACCGGCCGCCGGCGGAACGGCCCGACGCGATCACGTCGGGGGGGGGGGGGGGGGTCCACGGAGAAAGGATACCCCCAGCTGTGCTGCCCCAGGCACCAGTTTGCTAATTCTAGTCGCAAATGCGACCTGGCGCCCAGGTTTTGTCGAGCCCTGCTCTACGGGGTACTCTCCGTTTGAGTTGCTTTATGGGAGACACCCTCTGGGACTTTTAGACATAGCCAAAAAAAACTTGGGAGGGGGGAGCAGACACCCCATAAAAGTGTCATTGAGCACATCGCTCAAATGCAGGAGAGGATTGCAGCAATCATGCCGATGGTAAAAGAACACTTACTGCAGGCCCAGGCAGCCCAACAGAGAATATACAACAGGGGGGCCAAACTCCGGGTTTTCTCACCTGGTGACAGGGTTCTGGTGCTAGTTCCTACTGTTGAAAGCAAGTTCCTGGCTAAGTGGCAGGGTCCCTTTGAAGTAATTGAAAGGGTTGGGGGAAGTCAACTACAAAGGTGTACCAACCAGGAAAAAGGAAGCCTGAGCAGGTTTACCATGTAAACCTGTTAAAGTCCTGGAAGGATAGACTGGCGTTAACTGCGAGGTCCTTCCCGGTAACGCCTAAGGGTACTGAGTCCCCTATAATCCCTGAGGTCACAATTCCAGATACCTTGTCCTGTTCCCAAAAACAGGAAGCTAGAGTTCCTGATAAGGAATAGAGAGAAATTTTCAGAGTTACCTGGCATGACTTCAGCAGTTCAGCATGATATGGTTACTGAACCTGGGGTACGTGCAAGCTCAAACCGTACAGAATTCCTGAGGCGGGGAGAAAAGACATCAGCAATGAAGTTTAAAAGAATGTTGGAGCTAGATGTTATTGAGGAATCCAATAGTGACTGGTCTAGCCCCATCGTGTTAGTCCCAAAACCGGATGGCACTTGGAGGTTCTGTAACGACTTCAGGAAGCTTAATGCAGTGACAAAGTTTGACACATACCAAATGCTCAGAGTAGACGAACTTATAGACCGACTTGGCAAAGCTCGCTATATTACCACTTTGGACTTGACAAAAGGGTATTGGCAAATACCCCTGACTGGTAGCGCCAAAGAGAAGACTGCATTTGTGACCCCAGAGGGTTCATTTCAATATAAAAAAAATGCCTTTTGGGTTGCAAAATGCCCCCGCAACCTTTCAGAGGGCCATGGACATGACCCTAAGACCCCACTGACGATATGAATCAGCCCATTTAGATGACAGTGGTATATAGCACTGACTGGGAGTCTCACTTGCCTCATGTCCAGGCTGTCCTTGATTCCCTCTTTAAAGAAGGTTTTACGGCAAATCCAAAAAAAGTGCCATTGGTCTAGAGCAGTGGTGGCGAACCTTGGCACTCCAGATGTTTTGGAACTACATTTCCCATGATGCTCCTGCACTCCTCAGTTTGGTTGAGCATCATGGGAAATGTAGTTCCAAAACATCTGGAGTGCCAAGGTTCGCCATCACTGGTCTAGAGGAAGCCAAGTATTTGGGCTACACTATTGGCCGTGGTGTCATAAAACCTCAAGTGAGTAAAATAGAAGCCATTCAGGAGTGGCCACGTCCTGCAAACAAGAAGCAGGTCAGGGCCTTTCTTGGCATTGAGGGGTATTATAGAAGATTTGTTCCAAATTTTGCAACTATAGCTGCCCCTCTGACAGACCTGACGAAAGGTAAAGACTCTGTAATGGTGAAACGGTCCTCAGTAGCAGAGGAGTCTTTCCAAGTCCTGAAGAAGGCGCTTTGTGCACAGCCAGTACTGTACTCCCCCCCAATTTCTCCAAAGATTTTTTGGTTCAGACGGATGCGTCTGATGTGGGTATCGGGGCAGTACTATCGCAGGTACACAATGGGGAAGAACACCCTGTGGTGTACCTAAGCAGAAAGCTCAATGACCATGAGAAAAAGTATGCAGTCATTGAAAAGGAATGTTTAGCCATAAAGTGGGCCGTGGATTCGCTCAGGTACTATTTGTTAGGGCATCAGTTTGAGTTAGTAACTGACCATGCTCCCCTGAAATGGATGGCCCAAAAGAAGGAGACTAATAGACGGGTGAACCGGTGGGTTTTGGCTCTACAGGATTACTCCTTCACTGTAAAACACAGGCCAGGTGTTGAGATGGGGAATGTAGATGCCCTGTCCTGTGTTCACTCCTGTGGGGCCACAGATGTTCCAACCCTAGGGTTGAAACAAGGGGGGAGGATATGTGGTAGAGCGTCCCAGAGAGCCAGGAAAAGTCCTGTTCGGGGTTTATACGTCTCCCAGGCTCCTCTCGTACACATTCAGAAATCTCTGATCCATGATCCAGTTCGGGTCTTGGTCCTCTTCCCCAGGCTAATTTAAGCTCACCTGAGCAGACAGCCTCTCTCTCTGCCTGGGACATACAGACAAAGTTGGTCTGTGAAGAGAGTAACGTTGGTAAAAGCTGTTTATGTAGAGACAGACAAGCGGTAGGCTTGTTCAGCCTGGTAGTGAGGGCCTGCAGATTGTATAGTTTAGAGCCGAGCCACGGCTAGGATTTGTGTTTTGCTATTTTTTTGTCCTTTATTTGTTTTCTGGAAGACTGTACAGCACCTGTATATGGACTTGTATTTAACACAAATAAACACATCACTGTTTGTCACGTCATCACTGGATTTGGTATCTGTGCCTGAGAAACTGCTCATCCCAGGGAGCTTTGTACCCGCTACCTGTCCCCCAGGTTACAATATATATTTAAAAAAAAAATCTATAATAATAATAATAATAAATGTTTGGGGATTCTAAGTAGTTTTCTAGCAAAAAAAAAAAAAAATAAGAAGATTTTAAGTTGAAACCAACAAATATCAGAAAAGGATTTAGGTGGTTAAAAACGTCCCTCATTTACACACCGTGTATTCCTTTTATTCTTTGATCTAAAAGGACAAATCGTTACAATGTTTATACTTAAGTTCTACTGCTAAAGAATGTTGTGATTCTTGGCAGACCTCCCGTTTCCTCCCCCTTCTTTTGACGGCTGTCGCAGAGCGAATTCTTTGCATAGATAAATACTTTGTCAAGATCGCAAGGGGAAAAAACAGCCACTTCCTTTGCGTATATTAAAAAGGTCAGTGACAGCGTTCCTCACCAGACCTGACAACCATTTCACAGACCTAGTCTCGGGAGAAATGGTTTAGTTGTTTTTGATAAATAGGCCCATCCAAGATATGTCTGCACCCTGCAGTCAGTTCAGAATTCCAGCAGCTACAGTCTAGTGTCCTTCCCTCTGGTCTGCCATGTTTTGGGTGGAGCTGGATAAATTCATTCATTGTCTGCCAGAATCCTGTCTACACTACAATGGAGTGTCACCAAAGCAGGAAAATTGGGTAATATTTCTGAAAACAATTTTCACAGAGAACTCACCAGGGTTTGTAGAGCCAAATTCCCGCAATGCCCGTTCATAACACTCCCGTAAATTTGCCATCTTGCTTTGTTCCTAAGAGGGAAGAAAAAAGGCTGATTAGTGATTGGCTGGGTAAGAACAGACCTGAGTAGCTGCACCAATTTCCAGATCATAACACACACCTGCTCTTTCTCAATGTCAATCATCTTCTGGAAAAACTCCTCGGAGAATGGGCGATTCTCATGTAAGCTAGACAGAGAGAGACGGGAGTGAGACACTTCATTGTGATCAGTCAGAATATTATCCAATAACACACTCCTAGTTCTAGTTACCAATCCTGCTTAAACATGGTCTCTTACAAATAAAGCGTACAAGAAAAAAAAAAAAAAAAAAAAAAAAAAAAAAAAAAACATGAGCTGCCAAAAAATGTGATAAGAATGGAAACCCCCCATAAAAAATAAAAAAAAATCTGTTAATTGGACATCTGCCACAATCACTAAACATGTGTTCTTCACATATGATAACAATTAAGTATAAGAAAGTATTCCTGCGCCTAATCAAGGTAAAGGAAAGAAACCGTACTGCTGCACACACTGAAGTGGGGTACCTGAACCCCTGTGGAGAAAACTAATAAAACAGAAGTAGTGGTGCGCTGTATTAGGACAGGAGGTCCAGCCTTAAAAAGGTAAAGCCACTAAAATTGTGCACATATTTTTTAAGCACTAGCACCTTATGCAATTTTTTTTCTGATATAATCGCCACTTTTTGCACAAGTGTAACGGACATTTTCTGATAATTTTTTTTTTTTCTTTCGCCGTTGCATTTGCATAGTTTTAACATTGTTTTAGAGGGATTTTGCACTTACATTTTATTCCCTCAGCACTGGCACTTTATGCGATATTTTGGATGCAATTGCCACAGTTTGTACAGTAGAACGGATATTCTGTTCATTGTTTTATCTGCATTGTTTCAGCATTCTTTATGGTGTAGATGAATTTTGCACTTATTATTTTAGTATTGATCTTTTTCTGGCACTGGCACTTTATGCGATTTTTGGCAGCTATAACAAATCGCATTGGGAAACACTGGTTCTAAATACTTTGATTGTGTTTTTTCTGGATTTTTCACTTATATTTGAATATACCTTTGATGTTATAAAGGAATGTTACAGTGCTCGAGGGTTCTCTACCCCCATAAAAGCGCACACTGATCTATATATACGTTCTGTCTTATGTGACGACAAACTAGCTTCTTAATAACCTTATATCATTCAAGTGCCTATACAGCCCACCAGCCTTTAAGGCTGGACCTCCTGTCCTAGTACAGTGCACCACTACTTCCGTTTATTAATGATAATAATTAAGACCCCCTAATGAAGTCACGTGGTCAGTGATGATACATGTGGGGAGGAGCAACGGCAAGTTGTATTCAGTTTATGCCGGATCTATTTTAGTTAATTCGATTGCGGTTTTAGAAGTATTTAAACGTGTGAGTGTAAGGTTTGTTTCTTAATAAATTAATTGGGAGTTCTTACATACTACATTATGGCAGTCTTTATGATCTTGGGCTCTGGCTAGAGATTACTACTGGGATATTGATGCGGCTAATTGCATATAGAAAGAGGAGAAACTGAAGGAGCCGAGTGGTGACCATTCCCTAGTCTATACATCTGATTGCCCGACATTGGGAAGCAGGCATTTGTAGACCTATGCTATAGGTCTAGGGAACAGGTATGGGGCCACCCTTATTTATTCTTGCATAGATTGGTGGAGCACTGGAGAAGATACAGCAGCACTTGGATTTGGATCTTAAAACTAAATCGATAGTGTCTTTCTTTCTTACAATTTAAAATATCACTTGGTGAAGGACATACCTGTACTGGTTTTCACAATCAAGAAGCCAAAGCGAGTGGATTATTTCACACATTAGAAATATACGATTATTGAATAGCGATTTGGATGTTCCTGCACTGGATTAGATTGTATTTATTTATGAGCACCAGTTATTAAAGCAGAATTCTACCAAACAGTGGAACTTCCGCTTATTTGCTCCCTCCTCCCCCTCCAATTATAAAGTGCAGCGTGTTTTGCGTATGCACAGTAGGGAACCACCTGTGAAGCCGAAAGGCTTCACTGACAGTTTACCTTAGTGGAGATGGCTACGGCAGCACCCGATAGCCGATCTGAAGATCAGCCGGGGTTTCCGAGATTGCAGGAACCCTGGACAGGTAAGCGTCCATATATTAAAAGTCAGCAGCTACAGTAGTTATAGCTGCTGACTTAATTTTTTGTTCCCCCCAGACTGGAACACCTAACTTTTATTCATTGTATGGTCTCACATAGTATCCATTTATTGTGTATATTGATACATATTAGCAATATCACAGCAGCGCAACACTTTCCATTCTTAAATGGTCTTTTACAAAATGCAGAGAGAATGAGAATCTATATTTACTTAGGTCTCCATTCCATATGGCCCATTGCTCTGCTCACCACCTGGCCATGCTGTCTACTGTGGCCCATTGCTCCACTCACATGGCCATATGATCTATTGGGACCCCGGAGTCTGCTCACCGCCAGGCCACGTCATCTAATGTGACCCAATGCTCTGTGCAATGCCTGGTCATTCCATCTAATGTGGCCTAATGTTCCTCTCACCTGCTGAACACTTTCTTGGCTTTCTTGTATCCCTGAGTCCGGTAGGTCCAATCCAAATATTTCACCTTCATGGTCTTGGTTACTACTGGGTTTAAGACAAGTTTCTGCAGGAAACAGAATTATTAGGCCCCTAAAACTTGACCCCCCCCCCTCCCCATACAACTTAACAAATAACCTCTGAACTCAAGGGCAGCACATTTTACCTGGTACAAGGCCTCCGTGTCTCCTGCACTCCTCTCTTTCTCACTCCATTCCACCATTATTGTCCAGAGAGGTGGACTGTCCTGTGGAGAACCAAGACACATACTGAGGTTACAAACACTGAGCCATTCCATGTGTCTGCTGAACAATTCCTTCCAAAGACACCAACCCCATGAACAGAGAGCTCATACCTTGGGCTTCACTTCTGTAAATGCCTTCTTAAACACTTGCTCCACATCCCCAACCTTTACAGCGATAAGAACCTCCAATCTTATCCTCCATATGTCCACAGATGAGCCAAACCTGTCAGTGGCCGCAGAGGATACATCTATTGCCAATTCCATCTGCCCAAGCTCCACTAGGAGTGAAATCTAAAATAAATCAAGACATAAAAATTACAACTCAAAAGTAAAACATCACAGAGTGCCAATCTATATTAAAAAAGGTAATACCCCTCCCCACTGGCCTCTTTACATTTAAACCACTCGCCACCCCAGTACATCTACTGCGGCAGCTGCAGATACATTGCTGAGAACATACGCACTAGCATGGCCCCTGGGGGCACACATTGGTTGCGATCCCCTGACCGCTGTGTCTGGTGGACACAGAGGATTGCAGCGGCAAGGGTATCATGTAAATCTCTATGGGCATAGCAAGTCAAGAATGGCTTCCATTCATTACTTTTTTTTTCCTTACTATTGCAATTTTACAATTTTTGCATACTGTCACCAGTCAGCATCCCTGATCATCGCCACACCAGTCAGTCATTCTGATGGCGCTGTACTGCACAGGTGACTGTATGAAAAAAAAAAAAAAAAAAAAAAAAAATACTTTAAATTGAATTTATTTATTTTTTTAAAAAGGACAGAAAGAATAGTCATAATCTATGGGTAAAGGGAGGGGAATTCCCTTTTAATACAAACCTACTTACATATAAAGAATGATACTCAGTTCTTATAAAAAGGGATTCAGTCCTTGCACTCACCCACTCCTTGTATCTCGCTGGTGATAATAAGGCTGCTTCATGTGCTTTGCCGTAAGCAGACAGTAGTCTCTCCATCCTCTGAAACCAGTAGATAAATTTATTAAACCAAAAGCTGAAGAGCTGATCTTGGATTTGGGTGTAAAAGGTTCACTTGCCATGACAGCACATCTCTACTTAAGACCCAGAACCATGAGAACATTCTCAGACAATATCACTGGTACAACAAATGTGATCCAACCATGAAATACATATATAGAGAAGAGAAGACCAACAACACAACAAGGGATATGACAGATGGAGGGACAGAGATCTAGAATGGGGGGTGATGGATGGAGGAGCAGCCATCTAGCACATGAGATGGCCTGGGGATTGGCATAGAGCTAAAATGTGAGACATGTTCAAGTCTTTACTTACCTGTTGTTTCAATTGTTTGCTGTTGGTTTTACGTTTGTATCTCTCTAAACAGAAGGTGATGTACAGATCCCACATGGATTCTACAGGAAGAGAAGAAGGACATATCTATACACACCAGCCTACTATACACTCTACAGATCATATCATTACAGAAGAGATTTCAGACCTGTGTGGAGAGAACTTAGAGCCGTCTCATACACTTGGCTGCATCGTTCCTCTTGTCGCGCAGCTTCCTGGACTTTTGCCTGTTTGGGCGTGGACTCTGCTGGTAGTGGAGCTTTGATTAACAGTTCCTGACGTGCCAAGAAGTCCCAGGTGACAGGATCATCCGCGTGGAGTGTCTGCAGGCTGAAGAATAAGAATTTCATTCATTACAAAGAGCTGACCAACTGTTGTAGATGCGATCAATGTTGTAGACTCCATTCTGACCCAAATGGATCCTACATCCCCAATAACACCTACAACTTGACCAACTGGAACATCATCCTGATCATCATCAACATAAACCAACTGACCACTATAGTAACAAATAACAGTACAAAGCTTAACCCAACCGGATGGCAAACCTAGAACAGCCTGATCAGGATACCCACAATAGCCTGACCAAACTGAACCCTATACCCACCATCATAACAACCTAAGCCAACTGGATGGTACACACCTACAACAGCCTTACCCAACTGTATGGCAAGCCTGAACATACCACACACACACACACACACACACACACACACACACACACACACACACACACACAGCAGGCTGACCCAACTGGACCTTGCACCCCCAACCACACTTAAAACAACCTGACAAGATTGAAACCTGCACCCTCAATCACACCTACTACAGCATGACCCAACTAGATCATACAACCCCAATCACACATACAACAACCTGACCATACTGGACCTTGCACCCACCATAAGAACCTGAACAGGACGATACTAATGAACAACCCAAAACCTATTGGTCCCTATAACCCCAATCGCACCTACAGCAGCCTGACCCAACTGGACCTTGCACCCCCAATCACACCTTAACAACCTGACCCGACTGGAACCTACACACCCAATCATGCCTACTACAGGCTGATCCAACTGGATCCTACACCTCCAATAACACCTACTACAGCCTGACCCAAATGGATTCTACACCCTCAATCTCACCTATTACAGACTGACACAATGCACAATGGGATCCTACAACCCCAATCACACCTACTACAGGCTGAATCAACTGCACACCCCCAAACTACATAACCACAATTCTGTCCAAGATTACATTTTTACTTTATTTCCGACAGACCTCTATAGTAAACCTTTTCAGACAGGTATATGGAGGCTACCACTGCAGACCCCTCTGAAAATGCCAGCTGTATGACTGTCAAACTGATCTTGTGACATCAACACTACTTAAATCACTGACCAAGTGCAAACATGCAGTTCAGAAGTTCAAGGCTTGTTCTGGATAAGTGAAGTACTGAACCCATAAAAGGTCAGGTGGTTAGCATTTTCAGAAGGTAGTCAGCGCATTTCTGTGAATGCCTCACCCATGGGGTCTATAAAGCTTTCATAAGATGGCAGCCCGGACTGTGCTGGGATCATTTGCTCCGATCAGAACATACAACTAGCAAATAGTACCTGAATCAGACTTACTCAGATAGGATCTCCTTCTGCAGCTCTTCTAAGAACTGAAACTTCTTCGCAATCGTCAGCAGTGACAGGTGGAACTCGGCCCCTGAGAACACAATGATATATTAGTCACATGACAACGATCTCTTGTCAAGTTCATCCAATAACCCAGTGTTTCTCAACACCAGTCTTCAAGGCGCCCCAACAGGTCGTGTTTTCAGGCTTTCCATTATTTTGTACAGGTCATTTGATCAGTTTCCGTGCCTTAGTAATTACCACAGCTGTTTCATCTGAGGGAAATCCAGAAAACATGACTTGTTGGGGGGCCTTGAGGACTGGAGTTGAGAAACACTGCAATAAGCTATGCTTACCTTTTATCTTTTCCACTGCAGCTTTATAAACCACCCGGGCCAATTCTCCATTTAAGATGGCGTCTGAGTATCCAGCTTCACCCTGTGACATGATAACACAAATAATAGTTCAGACACTCTGCCCACACAGTGAAATCGCACTCTATGACCCCTCATGACAACAGGGTCCTCCCTGCATCCTATAGCTACATGAAAAGTTGGTCATCCCTGTACTCCCCGCACTCCTCCTACAGCTTCGCGCCAGCGAAGCCCCTCCCCGCACTCCTCCTACAGCTTCGCGCCAGCGAAGCCCCTCCCCGCACTCCTCCTACAGCTTCGCGCCAGCGAAGCCCCTCCCCGCACTCCTCCTACAGCTTCGCGCCAGCGAAGCCCCTCCCCGCACTTCCTAGATGATATGACGTCGCTATGAACAAATCTCAAAATTGGCTGTCACCACCCACCTCCCCAAATAATGTCAGTTCAAATAGTCCCTCTTTCTTTTATACCAGCAGGACTGCTGCGTGAGAAAGGGAAGAGGGGTCAGTCAGTAACCACTGCTGGGTATTAATAAGGGTAACCAAACACAACTCCCCAATATGTAGAAAAAAACATGGCACTGCTCAGCCTTACAACATCCATCTTGGCTTTGTCCAGCATTTCCTTCTCATTCCTCTGTTTTTCAGCGTTCATCAGCTCCATCCGGAAATACTAAAAGGAAGACAAGGTATGTACCATTTATTGGAAATTGTGGCCATCTTCAAACATATATTAACAAAACCACACACACTTTTATATGACACACACACAGAGCAAAGCTGGTGGGAAAACCACTACAGTAAAAAGGGTTCCCTGTCCAGAACATGGGTTGTACTAACCTCTTGGTACACCTTGGAGGAGTCCGGGTGAAATCGGAGTGCTCGCAGGAAAAGGTGTCGGGCGCTCTCGGTTGAAAGCTGATCCTCGAACTCCCACTTTGCCGCCATTATCCACAGCGCTGGAGAGAAGGAAAAGATGGGGTTAGCATGTACGGTCAGACAATTATAGCAATCCTCCATCTCCAATCTCTGCTCCTACCTGGTTTATCTGAGTGGACAGCCAGCAGGGAGGAGAAGATTTTACTCAGCTGAGATCGGCAGTTCTGAAAACACCAAAAACAGGAAATTCTGAGACATGAGATCACACCGGGAGTAGACATGACTTGAGGACAAGACAACCCACCCATTTCTTGCAGAATGCAACATGTGACATCCAGAGTTGGAGGTCCTCCTGGAACACAAGAAACACAGAACTGACATGGCAGCACTGAAAGAGAGAACTGGAGACCAGCATGACTGCACAGGGGACCCAAACACCCAACACCTACCTTCCATTTGTTGGTGGCCCGGCCAAACAACTGGTGGATCCTCTGTACAATGACATATTCAATCTCATCCTTCTTAAAGGAGTAACCAATCCGCTGAGGAGAAGAGGACACGATTCACCATGGATATAGTGACACTGCTCCCTAAACAAACAATCTCCACTGCCCGTCCACACCCTGTATATAGTGACACACCAGGCCCCGAATATACAAGGCCCCATACAAAGCTCTACTGCATAGCCACACCCTGTATGTCTTGACACATGGGGCCTCATACAATCTCTCTTGATATGTACACCCTCACATGGGTCAGCTGACGTGTGGGCAGTTCTCATGCGATCACCGACCCCCCCCAATCACATCTATGGAGGTGAGGTACTGTGGCTCACCTGACGCCTCTTCCTTAGGAGCTCCAGGAAGTTGATCTCATACTGCAGAGAGAGAAATGATCATTAGATTCCTCATACCTCACTCTGATATACTCTTACAGTAGAAGCCTCATTCAGATTACTATACCGAGCAGTACCTGTACATAGCCAATGAAATCCTCCTTTTCCACAACCCTCCTCTTCAGTTTGTACTCCAGAGAAGTCCTCTTCTTAATGACAGATCTGCAACATCAAGAATAATGAGGTAATCGCAGGAGATCCAGAAGAAGGACATTTACCTGGTGAAGGGGAGTCCTAGAGAGAGGTCACTCTGCCCCGGGTGACTGGGAGGTCTTCCGGAGGGGACACGCTCTGCCCCCCCCAATGACAGGGAGGTCCTCCAGGTGGGACGCACTCTGCCCCCCAAGTGACAGGGAGGTCCTCTGAGGGGAGACGCTCGTCTACCCCCAATGACTGGGAAGTCCTCCGGATGGGATGCACTCTGCCCCCCAGTGACAGGAAGGTCCTCTGAGGGGGACACGCTCTTTCCCCTCCCCCCACGACAGGGAGGTCCTCCAGGGGAGTAAATAGAGGGTGTAGAGTTACAAACAGATATATAGTTGTGGTAGGTTACGAAAAGGTAGGGGTGGGCTGGCCTCTCTCACCTGACCTCCCCCCGGGTGAGCAGGCCCACTCTCTCCAGCTGTTCTAGCTCGGGGATTAAGTCCTCTACCCGGCGCTGTACGAACTCCGCCATGCTGCTTCTCTATGGGGGAACATGTGACTCCCCTGGTCAACGCCCCCTTTGCGCTCTATCACCCTTACTTCCGGTAATTTCTATCTATGACATGCACTCTATCACCTCAATTTCCTGTTTTCTCTAGCCATGACAAGCACTCTATCACCATAACTTCCGGTACTCTGGAGCTGTCTCATGCTGGTTGCCGGTCGGAGGGAAGATGCCGTATGCCAACCAGCCGACCGTCCGCATCACTGAACTGACCGATGAAAATGTCAAATTTATCGTCGAGAACACCGACCTGGCGTAAGAGTAGGAGCTGTCTGTACATTCCCCTCCTCCATGTGCAGACGTCTTCTTAGGGTCTAGTAGTAGTGTCTGCCTTCTTCCCCCTGCTTCCCCTCCATCTCCTCTTTTTTTTTTTCCCTCTGCCCCCCCCCCCCCACAATCTCTTATTTTTCTCTGCCCCCCCCCCCCCCATCCCTTCTTTTTCTCTGGCGTGCCTTGTTTTTCTGTCTCTCCCCCATCCCCCCCCCCCAAATCTCTCCTCTGTGTCTGCCCCCATGTTATTATTATCATACAGGATTTATAGAGCGCCAACAGTTTACAACATGAGGGCAGACAGTACACTTTCAATACAGGAGGAAGCAGAGCCCTGCTCAGTAAAGCTTCCAATCTAAGAGATAATCTCTTTGTATATTGCAGGATTGCTAACTCCATCCGGCGTGTGTTTATAGCGGAGGTCCCAACGATTGGTGAGTGTCCGCTGTGGGCGGTCTTCCCTTTTTTCTGACTTTCTTGAAGGCTGCATTGTATATTAGAGAATGGAGATGTGGGGGCAGGGCTCCTCCACCACCCCACCTTCCCCCCCCCTCTGGTCTCCATGTCATGGCTTCAGCCATAATAATCTCTAGAAGGAGCCCTGTACTCAGTACAATGTCTGGGCTGCCCAATCTGTGCTGCTTGCCTCGTACTCCTCCCCTGCAGGTAGAGTTGTCTCCATATTGAGGTGGGTGGCCAGGTAGCGAATGTTTTTCAAAGGAATTTAGTAATGAAGATCTGCCAGGATTCCGGTCATAACTGCAGTTAGTGTAAGTACCTCAACGGGACCTGGTATCGGCCCTCTGAATTTCTGTACAGCAGAGCTCAGAGTGGGAGAAGGGGAAGAAGTCAAAGGAACCATTCAGCTGTACCGACATGCTCATCTGCGAGCAAGGAACATGCTGATAGGAGAGAGCAGAGTGTCAGAGAGATTAACTGATCACTGTGCTGCTTCTCTTTTCCCTGTCCAATCACAGGCTGTGCAAGGAACAAGACCTGTAAGTGTTATGAACTGCTGCAGAGAAAAATCGGGGCTGTGCTGTGTGACAGAGTTGTGTAAATCTCAGGACTGGATGGACAAATAGAACCATTCCTGTATTTGTTTGCTCCGATCTAAGGAGGATCTCCACCCTATCCCTTCTGCTTATGAGGGAAGACGAGAACCTATATGTCCCCCTAATGACTTGATATCTTTTCTATTCCAGCCATTGACTGGGTGCAGATAGACGCCAATTCCTCCGTCCTCCATGATGAGTTCATAGCGCACAGAGTGGGTGAGTATCAGGTGATATATATATATATATATATATATATATATATATATATATCAGGACTCCATTAGAGCTGCACGATTATTCATTAAAGAATCAAGATCACAATTCTACCCCCCCCCCCCCCCCCCCCGATTCCCAATTCAGTGCAGAGAGTTCTCTGCTGAGAGCTGTGACAAAAATAAATAAATGAGAAAACAAACCAGGCAGCCTACCAAGTTTATCACAACATCCTTAGATGGAGATGAAGAGAAACATTGTATCTTTTGTTCTATTTAGATCAAAGGAATGAACTTCTCTGTGCAAATGAGGTCAGTTTAACCACTTAACTGCTTGCCGACCAGCCGCCATCATTATACTTTGGCAGGATGGCACGGCTGCGCGAATTGCTGTAGGTGTGCCTTCGACCGCTTTAAGAGCTGTAGGAGGTGCACGCCCACAACGCCGATTCGCATTACTGCAATGTCCGCTGGCCATTTGCAGTCGCTCCACAGAGAGCCAGAATGGGGCTCTATCAATGTAAACAAACAGATTGCCGTTCTGTCAGAGGAGTAGAGAGAGATCTGCTGTTCCTAGTGATCAGGAACAGCTCTCGCTCTTCTCCCAGTCAGTACAACCCCCCTAAGACATGCTAATGCCGCGTACACACGATCAGACTTTCCGACAACAAAACCATGGAATTTCCTGTTCGAAGGATGTTGGCTCCAACTTGTCTTACATACACACGGTCACACAAATGTTGGCCAACAATTACGAACGTAGTGACGTACGTGATATCTCCATTATGAACGCTAGTTTTACAAGACCGGGCGCTTCCGGCTTGTCTATGATTTCAAGCATGCATGTTTGTACTTTGGACTTTTGTCTGACGGACTTGTGTACACACTATTGGTAAGTCCGACAACACACATTGTTTGGCGGAAAATTTGAGAACATGCTAGCCAACATTTGTTGGCGAAAAGTCCGACAACAAATGTCTGATGGAGCGTACACACGGTCGGACTTTCCACCAACAGCCTGACATCCATTTCCCATTGAAAAATCTGATTGTGTGTATAGGGCTTTAGGCTTCATGTACACGGGATGATGTTTAACCTCTCCTGAAAGATTTAACTTGACAGCTAGAAACTAACTGCAAATGAAATGCTGCTAAAAGCAAGTTACCGCGTTTAGCAGTGTTTACAAGCTGTTACAGGCATTTGACGCCTCTGAACATCCGCCCTGAACTTATTTTTTTGCGTTCCAAAAAATGCTTCTAAACTCAACTGCCTATAAACGACCCTATGTACAGTACTGATAAGATAACATAGAGGAGAGTTCAGAGGCAGCTGAAAAAAAAAAAGCCCAACTGCTCCTAAACATCCGTTTACCAGCAGCAGTGTACATGAAGCCTTAACCCCTTGATCGCCACTAGCGTTAACCCCTTCCCTGCTAGTGATATTTATACAGTAACCTGGCTATTTTTTTAGCACTGATTGCTGTATAAATGTTACTGGTCCCAAAAAAGTGTCCGCTCTGTCCGCCGCAATGTCGCAGTCCCACTAAAGACCATTGTTTACCACTATTACTAGTAAAGAAAAAAAGAATAATAAAAATGCCATAAATATATCCCCTAACTTTGGCGCAAACCAATCAAATGCTTATTGCGATATTTTTGGTAAAAAATAAATGTAGAAGAATACATATCGGCCTAAGCTGATTAAGACATTTTTTTTGTTAAAATTTTGTGATTTTTTTTGGATGTTAATTATAGCAAAAAGTAAAAAATATAATAATGTTTTTTCAAAAGTGTCTTTTTTTTTTTTGTTTTTGTTTATAGCGCAAAAAATAAAACTGCAGAGGTAATCAAATACCACCAAAAGAAAGCTCTATTTGTGGGGAAAAAAAGGATATCCAATTTCTTTGTGTACATCATCGCATTACCGTGCAAATGTCAGTTAAAGTGATGCAGTGCCGTATCGCAAAGAATGGCTTTTAGCGGAGACCCTAGAGACTTAATTGGCGGTTGTTGCGATATCCTGTCACACTGTATTTGCAAAGCAGTCTTTCAAATGCAATTTAAACACTTTCATGAATTAATGAAAATGAAACCGCAATGTTGGCCCAATTTTTTTTTAAGTATGTCGTTAAAGATGTTGCGTCGTGAGAATCGTGATCTTTATTCTAAGCAAAAAAAATTGTGATTCTCATTTTGGCCAGAATCGTGCAGCTCTAGACTCCACCCATTGCACCTTACTAACTATCTGTTCCCCTCTGCAGGGCTCGTCCCCCTCACCAGCGATGACATTGTGGACAAGCTGCAGTATTCCCGGGTATGTCTCCTCTTCCTTATTGGCCCAGCCTGGGGTACATGGGTTTCATCAGCGGGGCAATATTGCCTATTCCTTATAGCATTGCCCCAACCTGGGATGCATGGGTGTCCTAATGTCTCCCATTTCATATCACTATCCCAGCAAAGGGTACATGGGTGTCCTTAGTGCATAAGGTTTCATATATCATTGCCCCAGTTGGGGTACCTAGGCGTCCTCACGCGTAATGTGTTTTTTTTTGTTTTGTTTTTTTATATCGATGGCCCAGCCCAGGATTCATGGGTTTCTTTAGGGGCCTGGAACAGGTAAGACCTGACCTTTGTCCCCTTGCACAGGATTGCACATGTGAGGAGTTCTGCGCAGAGTGCTCAGTGGAGTTCACGCTGGACGTTCGCTGTACCGAAGACCAGACGCGTCATGTGACCTCCCGGGATCTCATTTCAAACAATGCTCGCGTCATTCCGGTAAATGTCACGGCGGTCCATACTAATGGTAACATGATGGGCGGAACTAGGCGTTCAATGCACTGGTGTCGTTTCTCCACCCCCCATCTCTCATCACTGACTTACTTCTGTAACCAGCACAGCAGAGAGGGGTAGGGGAGCTGCTGTATGATTGGTGTACGTGCTGCTTGTTTAGTCTGAGTTTCAGAATATTATAGGAAACCATGTAATTCATAAAGACAGGAGAAAGGCGATTGTTACAGCTAGGCTTCACCTACACCCAAATCACTGCTACTTTCACCCACCATAACATGGTAGAATTGGCCATTATTCTGTCTAATAATGAAGAATGTGGTGGAGACCTGGAGGTGAGCCCACTGACAGAATGGGGGAAGAGGTGACATCATATGTCTGGCATTGCTGTAGAAAGTCAGGGTTAGTGTCAACCTGGGTGCCATGTGGTTGTAGAGATAGCCAGGGTGAGTGTTGGCTTGGGTGCTATGTGTCTATGGAGAGTTGGGGTGAGTGCCAGCCCACGTGCTTTGTTTTATCTGTAATTTTGTCTTCCAGGTTACATCACGTAGTAGAGACAGTGATCCCAATGACTACGTAGAACAAGATGGTGAGCATGGTTCCTGGGAGTGAGTGCTCTTCATTTGTATAGTAATCTGTGGCAGCCAGTTAGACTCTGCCAATAGGCTACAAGAATATGGTGTGGATGGGGTAGGGTGAATGGTGGTATATGGTCTGAATGAGGTGAGAGCAAACATTGAGGTAGGTGGTGTAAATTAGGGGCTGGATGGCGGTAGGTGGTGTGGATATATTGGTGGGCCTGAATGTCAGGGTGCATAGTTGAGTGTTGTGGTGCAGGCATAGGGGAGTGTGCTGGGAATTGGGGGTCAAGGTGGGCAGCGGAGTGTTGTGTTGACGGATTGGGTGGGTCTGTTTGTTGGTGGTCAGGGTGAACATAGGATGTGGATGGGTGGTCAGAGATCAGGACAGACAGTGGAATGTGTTGTGGACACAAGGTGATGAATTGGTGGACCCTAGGCTCAGTAATAGCATGGGTTGGGGATCAGACATCAGGATGGACAGTGACTTGGGCACAGCAAGGCAGATTGGGTAGGCCCATAGATCAAAGTGGACAGTCGACTTTGAGGTGGAAGTGGGATGATGGATTGGTACGCCTTAGGCTCAGGTATCAGGGTGGACAGTGGATTGTGGTATGGACACTCTAAGGAGGATTGGGTGAGCCTAATGGTCTGGGTGGATAGTGACGTATGGCATGAACATAGGGTTGTGGATCTCTAGGCCCTAGGGATAAAGATCATGATGGATAATGAAGTGTGGTGTGGACATGTTGAGATGGATCGAGTTGGCCCTCGGCTCAGCATGGACACAGGATGATGGATTGGGAGGGCCCTAGGCTCTGGATGGAAAGTGGAGTATGGTGTTGACAGAGGGGTGGATTGGTGGCTCCCAAGCTCAGGGTGGACAGGATTTGTGGGCCTTGGGCTCAAGGTGAACTGGATTGGGTGACCAATGGCTCAGGGTGGAGAGTGGTGTGCTCAGTGTACAGCAGACTATAGGGAAGGTTTCAGACAGTCTGGAGCTGTGGTGTGATCCATATCTATCCTCTTGCTGTAGACATCCTCCTGGTGAAACTGCGGAAAGGGCAGGAACTGCGTCTCCGAGCTTATGCAAAGAAAGGTTTTGGAAAGGAACACGCTAAGTGGAACCCAACAGCTGGGGTAGCTTTTGAATATGACCCAGACAATGCACTGCGGCACACAGTCTACCCCAAGCCAGAAGAATGGTATGTTCATGTTCAGTCCCTGCCCGCTTCCAGGTCTTGTAAGGGTGTGGATAGGTCTGGTATCTGCTGTGAGGGCGGACTCTCTAGGTAAACTATCCAATATTGTACCAACACACAGCCAGAGTATCTTCATTGTCCTGGGTTGTCCTCCGGCAGCCGACCAGATCCCTCCAGCTGCCATTTTGGACTTTGAATCTGATTGAGAATAATTTCTCCAAAGGGAGCATGAAAGCAATAAGAGTTTCCATTACTGGCCCCTCTTGAATTTACAAGTTTCCCAGGTCTAATGCCATCTTGGCTTCTTTGGGGCACTGATC
Organism: Lithobates pipiens; assembly: GCF_037356315.1. NCBI lineage: Eukaryota > Metazoa > Chordata > Amphibia > Anura > Ranidae > Lithobates > Lithobates pipiens. The sequence continues at coordinate 35,185,632 of NW_027507686.1, read as the reverse complement.
AGGAACAATTATAAACATGAATTCTATCTCCCCATGTCAAGAGCCGTGACACCCAAGCAGTTGGTATTTTCAGGAGTCTGCAATGGCAGCCCTGGATTCCTGTCAAGTTGGATGCGCTTTAGTACAATGAAATGGCTGATAGACAGGATGGGTCTGTTAGGTGCCTGAGAGCCCCCCCCCCCATACCTATATGTGATTGGTCTCTTCACTTGACGTCTGTGTCTCCACCCAGGCCCAAGAGTGACTATTCTGAAATTGATGACGATGAGGTGGAGGCCCCTTATGATCCCAATGGGAAGCCAGAGAGGTGAGTGACTGCCAAGCTGTATATGACTGCAGAAAATTTGTGTTGTCATTCTAAATGGGTGCGGTCTGACCTTCCTGTGTCGTTCAGTTTTCCTGCCTGTTCACTTCCCCCCTCCCTTTTAAGTTCTTTGGTCCATCCCCTTCAATATAAATGATATGGGCTAGTCTTTCTTGTGAAAGTCCTCTGTCGGTTGTATTAACGAAATGATTCTGTCTTACAGATTTTACTATAACGTGGAGTCCTGCGGCTCTATGAGGCCAGAAAATATTGTCCTGTCTGCACTGTCTGGTCTGAAGAGGAAGCTGAGTGACCTGCAGACACAGTTGAGTCATGAAATTCAGAGTGATGTCCTCACTATAAACTGAATAAACTGGCACCATCACCCCCTCCACATTCCACACCCCTGTCTTTTTTGTAATAAAATGTTTTCTGTATATGGTGGTGAGGTGTGTAGTGTGATGATGATGAGATGTGGGTGAGAGAAAACAAAGCAGGGCAAAAAAGTGCTTTCAGTTTAGTTGCACCTAGTGTCCTGCACCTGTAGGTGGCAACATCAAACCCATCTATCATGAATAAAATATGTATGTGTCCACTAGTGAATGAAGGCCGGGGGAAAAAAAAAAAATTGTACTTGCTCTGAAATCCTTTTTCTTGGAATCTTTTGAGGGACACAGGCGATGCAGGTGGGTTATACTGCTGCCTACAGGCAGACTGAAAGATGTGTAAACAAAAGGAAAGTAGGCCAACCCCCCCCCCACTATCTTCCCTCCTCTACTCAGCATGCATCAGTTTTGTAGCAAGGAGTTCAAAGCACATGATCAGAAACATGGGGGGGGGGGGGGGGCCCTCTATGGACTCCAAGGAAAGGATTTTTATTTATTTTTTTCCCCTCTCTCTTTTGCTCATTGAAGGACAAAAGAGTTTAGATACTGTTGGGACATCTAAAAAGCAGTTTGACTGAGGGGTGGGCAACATTAACCTGGAAAATGGGAGAAGAAAGCACTAATATTGCCACATCTGTGAATTAAGGGACACAGGAGAGGGTACTTCTAGAGTAACCAAAAGTCAGACTTTTTAAGGCATAGAAACAATGGAGAAAAGGCAAAAATTAATATTAACATTTATTGAAAAAAAGTGCATAGTGTTCAAAATGAGATAAAAAAAAAAACACATGAGAATGATACAGTTTGTACAGTGAGCCCTTGAGCGCCTATGCGTTTCGCCGTAAGGCATCTTCAGGACAATATCAAGGTTCAGAAAACAGCGAATTTCACTGTCTGAAATGAGATGCATTCAAATTAAAAACAGAAATATTGCACAAACGTATTACAACATGTTAGATTAAAAAACGTATGCTGAACTATCCAAGAGAAACCATAAGGAACAAAAAGATACCTTCAATTTGGTTAGGCCTCATGTACAAAATCCCAGTAGCTGTAAAATTTCCAAAAATATGGAATGTTTGTAGCAAACTGTGGAGAAGTAAAAAGATGCAATAGGTTCTAACAAGCAGAGTATTTCAGACAGTAAGATTCGCTCTCTTTTCTCTTTTGTTACGTCTCTGAACCTTGATAGTTTTGCCGAAGAAGCCTTGCGGCGAAACGCGTATATGCACAAGGGCTCACTGTACAAACTATCAGTCTCATGTTTGTTTTTTATATTTTTTTGAACACTGTATACTATAAACTTTTTTCAATAAATGTTAAGAATATTATTTTTGCTTTTTCTCCATTGTTTCTATGCCTTAAAAAGTCTGACTTTTGGTTACTCTAGAAGTACCCTCTCCTGGACAACATTAACCCCTTGGTGTATGGGGTAAAACAAATCTAAATGCCAATGCACGATTTTGCGACTTTGACATGTGTTAGTAAAACTACATACAGTAGCATCACAACCGTGTGCATCCACATAGATTATCCCTTAGTTTTCCAGGACAAATTGGGCTTGGTTGTAAATGGTATTTTTATTATTGTAAAAGGAAAACTGACCCAAAATTATATATTTGTTTTAAAATTAGCTGTATATCTCTTGGTACTACCCTAACCTTCCACCAAAGAACAACCCAAATTGAGTTCTCCTGGCGATCGCAGTGATACCATATATGTTAGTTTTTGTATTTACCCGTAGTACACCCCAAAAACAATAGTGTGCATTTGTTTTATGCCATCTAAATCACACTGGTACTAATTTAAAAAATTCTTTTTTTTTATTTTTATTTTTTATGACCCTGTCCAAAAAAAATACTGATATTGACCTTGACCCAGACACACTGGCACTGACCTACAGTAGATCAAAGCTTTTTTTTTTTTACTCAGCAAGGAGAGAGAAATACGATGCCCCTCTCTCCTCCTTTCACGGAGAAATGAAAACAACGGGACAGCTTCACAGCAATGAGGGGACCTGAAATCTGGAGGGTTAGGTCCCAATTGTTAGTACGGGGCTCATGGTCCAGCACAAACGGAGGTACGGAAATATGCAGCCCCACAGAAAAAAAAGCCCAGAAGCCACCTAAAAGACCAGTACCTCAAGCTGATACCTGAGGAGGTGGAGCCTCTGCCTGATAGGTGAATTTCCTATATAGCGAGAGGGAAGACAAAGAAAATCATCCTGACATTCAAGACCCAAATAGAAAGGTCCCCACCAGAGGAGAGTTACTCTAAATGTTGGGGAACACCAAAACCTTGCACCAAGTAAAAGGCTGATAAAGCAGAACTCACCACCACAGGTGGAATGACTGAAAATCTCATGTAGGGAAGAAAAGACCCACAACCTGATGGGGGGATCAAACCCTTAGAAGGAAACCAAGAGCAAACAGGTTCAGGCGAGAAGACCAGCTGGTCTAAGCAGGAAGACCCTAAGCCTAGAATGAAGGGATGAGAGCTCCATGTCTATACAGCTTGTCTGGACAGACAACTAATCCTGCTAAGCAGGACTTGTCTTCTGAATCGGGTTGCCCTGAACACTCCCTACAAGGAGTGTGAAGCAATGCTTGAAAACTCAATGTCAATCTGATGAAGTCGGCATGCCTGCAAGGTAGGGTACATGGAAATCATCCTCATAATGATAGGCGGAATAAGTTTTCCCTCATGATGGAGCCAATGCCTCTTCGATGGAACACAAGAAGTTCCTCTGAGCTAAATCCACAGACATCCATCTAAAGAACAATCGTGCTATGTCTGACCTTGAGCCATAGGTCTAGGAATGCTCCTGATCTGATAAATCCAGAGAAGCATCAACATTCATGGAGCAAAGAACAGGAATTTTAGTACAGCGAAGAGCATCTGCACGATTGAGAGCACAACAGGAAAAACGTCCTTCAAGAGGCTGCAAACTAGCCAAGGAAAGAACACCTAACCCCAGGTTGACAGAGCCCAAAATGCTGGTTCATTCCTGTCGAAGGATGCCAGCCGGGGTGTTTTGCCTGCTGACTGTTCAGTGAGAGACCGGGTCCTCCAGTTTTTCAAGGTCAGAGATGCACTGAAATGTGTGAGCCTCTCCTACATGATCAGAGGTTACTAATAGAGAAGAACTGAATGTTAGGGAATAGCTATTAGGGAGAGCAGTGTGGGTGAGACTGAGACTCACAGTATTGTCCAGCCACTGAGCCAGGTACTCCTGGTGCAGGAAGAGCTTCATTTACTTCTAAGTGGTGAGGACCCAGCAATACTTAGATGATGTCCAACACCATTTGAACCAGGAGACCTACACATAGAGCGATTAAATTATGGTTAATGAACACCTTGTTGTGTAAGGCCAGACTGCAGCCCTTGAGATAATGATTCTCCAAAGAAAGAAACCCTCTGGGTGCAAAAATAATCTGTACCAGTCCCATGAAGAAAAGGCTGAGTAATCGCACCAGGGACTACCAGGTCCACAGAGGCAGACATTCGATGCGCAATAGTGGAGAAAGGGGCTAGACTGAAGTGAAAGTGGATGACTCCCAGAGGAAGGTCCTCCAACATCTTCGATGGAGGAGAGAGGGGTAACTAAACTTACTTTAAACAAAATCAATCAGCGCTGAACAAAATAAATTAAATGCTAAAATACTGCAGCTAGAATACTATAGGTCAAAATACCAAATCCCACATAGAAAATAAAAAGTAACAGTACAGCGCAGATAAAAACTAACAAAATAAATATAAATATAGCACGTATAGAAAAGTCTATAAATGAAATATAAGATAAGATAAATAGATTTTCAAGAAGAATCCGCACTGAAGACACACTGCACATGCGGATTCTTCTTGAAAATCTATTTATCTTATATTTCATTTATATACTTTTTTATACGTGCTATATTTATATTTATTTTGTTAGTTTTTATCTGCGCTGTATTGTAACTAAACTTACTGTCTGATAACAAAAGGCCTGAAGGAAAGCATGTTATTGCAATTTGCTGTGAGGAACTGTGTTGGATATCTTTGTCTACATGTGACTGTTTCCAATGCTGAAACCTGATAAACCCAGATTTGGTCATATTGTGCAGGTGTTAGACCTTTTGGGGGACATTGTCATTTAGGGTCCATTAAACAAGCTTCTGTGAGGAAAGTAGGTATACATATCCCACTTTGGGGATGCCAGGAAAAGGCATTAGACTGATAACACAGGAGTCAACAGTTAACAAATTCCAGTGTGGACCAGGACCTTTCAGGGTGCTTCCAGTTTGCATAGGGTAAGATCCCAAAAAGTGGGTGTAGTAGAAAGATCTTTGCAGCTGTAGAACCCCTTAAGGACCCAAGGCTGGAGATTGGCTATTGCGTATTGCATAAATAAGGGCCACAATAATCTCTTGCAATTCTTAGGTGAAGGCAGGATATTGTGCCTCAAAAAGAGTATTTTCAGACTGTAGTGAACCGATGTCTAAATTAGAGGTGGTTACTGCAATGGGTGAGATTTGTGCCAGGGCCACAAAGTGTTGAGTGACTGCAGTAGAGGCTCCTAACGGTAGGGTAGAGGACTCGGCCTCACTCAATGGAGAAAGATAAGACTCCAAAGAGGTACAGCCCTTAACTATAAGGTCACTGGTTTCTAGGTTACAGATGTCAGTGCCCTCATAGTGTACAAGGTAAACGTCCCCAGACGTTAGGAGAGTGTTGAGCTGTAGACTGTCTCCCCAGTGTCTGGGTACATAGTGAAATCTTGTGGCAGTGATGCAAAGAGACCCAAAGTGTGAGATAAGGGAACTTCTGAACCCAGGCAGCTGGAGGTAAATAGGGTCACTAAGTGGGTAGTAGGAACAGATCAGAATACCATGTGGTGCTCAGAATGATGCTTCCTTTACACTGAATGGCAGGAAGGAGAGCATGTTACATTCCACCCAGAAGATCCCCTATCCCTCAGCATTAACCCTTTTTGAGTTAAAACCAGCAGTAACAAAATTTGGGCGCCCAGCCGTGCAAACAAGGAAGTAACTCTCAGTGTTCAGCCCAAACAGACTACCCAACATAGGTCTTCAGAGACAGAGCAAGTGCGGAGGCAATGCCACAGCTCTGGAAGACCCTCCATGGTTAACATTTACCAGTATTTGAAGTTTGGAAAGGGCCACAAGTGGAACCCAATGCCTGAAGGTCACAGTTCAGGCTAGCACTGTTAGTCCAGTGGGGTTATGGCCCAGCACTCCAATGTCTGACTTAGGAAATACTGAACCAGAGACCAGCTCAACAGCTAAATAGTGAGTAATCTGGATTGAAGTGGAAAGAAGAATCCAAAAATGAAATCAAATAAAGTAGCAAAGAGTCAGACTTTTCTCAGCAGAGATGGAAAAAAGATGTTTACCCTCTTAGGACAGCCTATCTCGACCAGGGTTCCATTAAAAATTCCAGAAAATGTGGAAAAAAAATCTGGCTTCAATAACATCATTGGCTACCAGGTTGCAGGTGGTTTAATATTGTAAACAAGCTGATGGGGAGGCACTCAGGGAGATGTCATCAACCAAACATGATTGTGATATCCCTGGCCTCTTTGCTTACATTGAGCTAATGCAGGGGAAATGTCCATTGTGGTGAGCGCCAATCGGGAATGGATCATCTTAGCAGGTCAACGTGTTTTGTTTTTGCTGGGCGCCATTCATCATGATTGATCTACATTGCTGGATGATGTGATTGATGATGGATTCACACCATAAGATTTTTTTTAAAGGACTTTATCACAGTGCCTGTATGTTTAATCTGTATTTTTTATTTTGTGAATGAGTATACAGGGGATTTTGCATACTTTTAATGTGTGTCGTGACAAAAGAAAGGTTGAGAAATGCCATCCTGTACGGGCTTGCTGGGTAGAAGAGTTATACTGGTCTGGCCTACAAGTTTTTCATTTGCTTGTGTCCAATCTCCTTGTAGGCAGTAGTATAACCCGCCAGTATCTTAAATCCCATGTCCCTGAATGGATGAGATTGAAAATAGTCTGCTTTGAGTAAAGTGCCTTCTCCATCACAAATGATTGTTGGCTTTATTTATGACAGAGTAAATGTATCGGTTGAAAGAGATTCCAGCGGAAACTTCTGTGTGTGCATAGGGATAATTAAGGACAAACTGCCTGCGGCAGCTTTATAAATGGCAACTATTATTGGGTCCCTCTATACTTGGGGTCCCTGTGCCCGAGCGAGGTTAAGAAACATAAGAAATATAAATGAAGAGACGTGATAGGTCAGAACTTGGTTCTTTTTTTATAGTGCAAAATTGGCTTTATACAGGGTTGTCCCTCCACAAGCTACTCGTCCAATAAGATCCCCTCAGTGCGGAGAGGGCGGTGCCTTAGTGACGGAGTTCTTCATGTTTCCAGAATCCAGATGAGCCAAATCTAGTTCACAGACCATGGTGTCCTTCATCCCGGAATCATGATGACGGGGTCACTGAGAGGCCGATGTGGGCAGTTTCCTCTCAATCATCCGTCTAGTTATAGGGTCTGAGTCTCGGCCGCTGTATGATCCTGGAAGACAAGACAGAACATGGAATCATTTCACCCAACTGAGGAAAATATTCTAATGTACACAATTCAATCACTACAGCAGAAAAATATCCCTCAGAGCTCACCAATCACAGGTGACCCTCTGCTCAGGTTCTGGAGGAGTAGCACAGACATCTGCCCCTCTGATCTGATTCTGGAGGAGTAGTACTGACAGGTGTCCCTCTGATCTAGTTTGGTTGGAGATAGGGGTGGGTGTAGGACAGACAGATGCCCTTCTAATCTGGTTTGGGTGGAAATAAGAGTGGGTGTTGGACAGACAGGTGCCCCATTAATCTGGTGTGAGGCAGAGAGGAAGGCAGGTGTAGTATGGACAGTTGCCCCTCTGATCTGGTTTATGTGGCGTAGTAATGACAGATGCCCCTCTAAACTGGTTTGGGTGGAGTAGTATTGACAGGTGCCTCTCTGATCTGTGGGGAGCAATGACTGTGATGGCTGAAGATTGGATAGGGAGGACCCCCTAGAAAGTTTTCCCTGTAATGGCTCTGTCCTTATCTGGACAATCTTCCATTTTCTTTGTGTCAAGGGAGAAATGTTCTGAGCTGCATGATCAGCTCTCACTGATACAAACATGAGCACTCTCCTTTCCCTTCTCTCCTTTGCGAGAGGATGAGGTGCCAGAGGAAGTTCCTCTGCATGAGAAAGGTGTTTGCGGTTGAGGAATAGGAATCCCCTGTAGGGTGGAGAGAAGGGCTGGTGTAGGACAGACAGGTGCCCCTCTAATTTGGTTTGGGTGGAAATGATGGAGAGCATAGGACAGAGAGGTGTCCTTCTGATCTGGTTTGGGTGGAGATGAGAGTGAGTGTAGGACAGAGAAGTGTCCCTCTGATCTGGTTTAGGAGTAATACTACTGACAGGTGCCTCTCTGATGTAGCGTGGGGTGGAGAAAAGGGTGGGACAGACAAGTGCCCCTCTGACCTGGTTTGGGTGGAGATCAGGGAGGGTGTAGGACAGACAGGTGACCCTCTGACTTGGTTTGGGTGGAGGAGAAAGTGGGAATAGTATTGACTGGTGCCCCTTTGATCTGTTTTAGGTAGAGTGGAGGGCAGAAACAGTACTGACAGGTGCACCTCTGTTCTGGTTTGAGAGGAGGGCAAGTGTTTGTGTCTGTATGAGGGATCTGTTATCTTTTTACCAACCTGGCTAGTCTCTCATTTTTGTTAATAATCATTATCTCTATCCAATGAGGAGAGAGGTGATCATGGGCAGTTTAAGAGTGAACTTTCTCGTTTTGCAGCGTGATTATCACCAGATTGCCTTAAAAGAATTATTAAATCCTTAGATAGGTCAATGAAATTTCAGACATGTTTGTGGCCGTTTGGAATTCCACTTTAAATGCATCTCTAGCAATATAAATGTATTTCTTAATTTTACAGCACAGGACACATAGAACATCAGCATGGGCGTAGCATAAGGGGTTGCAGGGGTCACAATCGCAACCTTAGTTCCAGGGAGCCCCTGCAGCCTCGCTGCCATATTATCATATCCTCCAAAAAATCCAGCTCCGATCTGCCCTAGAGCCCCACAGCCACGCTCCAGTACTGGGCTTCCACTTTGCCTTGCACAGTCCACAGAGAGGAGCCTGGGGTGAGAACAGCCCAGGATGGGGAAGTGTCTGTGCTGTGTGCTGGCAACATAGAATGGTAACCGAGCTCTTCGAGTTAAGGAGGAGAGTGCCGTCCTGTAGCCACGAAGGGGCCGATGTCACTGGTGAGGTAAGACACTGCTCAGTGTCTTCTAGTCACTAGCTGGGATTCTTTGTACCCTCCACCCGGGGATGTCCGCTTACCTCACTTCCCTGACAACTGGGGAAAAAAAAAGCACCTCCAAAAGGTGACCTTCCCTCAACACTGACTGACAAACCTTCAGAAATTGCTAAAAAAATCCCTTCTAACACCTCCTGAGGGGCTGCAGGCTCAAGATTGTGCCCCCCCAGATCTAAATTGCACCCCCCTAAGCCCCTTGACCACCCCTCTGCCCTGGATGCTATGCCCACTGCTGAGCTTCTTTCCCAGTACAGCACTCTACACTGCTGCTCCTCCACAGGGCTGAAATCACATTCCTTTACAACACAGCCAGTCAGCCATGATCTGCACAGGGTGTATCTGCCTACTGTGACTACACTGCCGTTCCGACCAGAGAATTTCACAGGTCAGAACGGCAACATAAAAGCCAGATACACCCTGTGGAGGCTGATAGACTGTGTGTAAAGGAATGTGATTTCAGCCCTGTGTATTGTGGGGGGGGGGGGGGGGAGCTGTATACAGTGCTGGAATAGCAAAGGAGCTCTGCCAAATGATTTGCCAGGGGTCCCTGTCCTCTAATTCTCCAGCAGTGAGCCCTGTCCTCTGATTCTCTAGGGTTGATCCCTGTGCTCTAATGTAAGGAGGAACTCTGGGAACTCTAAACTCTTAAGCCACTTTGAGTATCTTGGTGTGTGGTGGGTGTATCTGTGGTGGGTGGTAGTGGGGGGGCCCAGGTCAACTTTTGCACCAGAGCCCACAAACTTCAAGCTACGTCTCTGGATGTCAGATTCATGACTACCTGGTTATGGTACCGCCTTCAGATAACTGGACACTGGCCAAAAAATATCATGAATCCCCACCCGGGGATAACCCCTCCCAGCTCAACTAAGCCTCAGTTTTTGTCTAGTATCCTTAAGGCTGGGTTCACACTAGTGCAAATTGCATCCTGGTTTCACCGCATCCATTTCGTATGACAGGAGAGTGCCCCCGGCTCTCAATGGAGCCGGTTCACACATCTCTGTGATGTCCACGGAGCGGATTGCACAGGAGTCCTGTGCATCTTTGGCTCGGTTTCAGGTCCGGCTTCAGGCAAAATTTCAGGCCTGATTCATCCCTGAATTGGAGAACAAGCACACCAGACCCCTGCTGTGAGCTGCGTGCATACTAAGTGTGAACCCAACCTTAGTGATGGATGCCTTTCTATGTCTCTGAAGATTTCCTGTAGTTGGCTTTGTTTTCTCTAATTCCTGGCCTGTTCCTAACACTCCTGATGGGGTAGAGGTGGACTCCATCCAGATCAGTTGCTACAGCCTGATAGTCAAGCGGGACTGTACTGGACCCCACATGCAAGAGCAGAGGCAGCCTGTAATGTCTGCCTGTAGGTGCTGGACCCTGTGAGTGGTGATCCCAGGGGTACAGAGGATCTGGTGACCTCACTGGCAAGGTGCTATACAGGTCCAGGCTAGTAATCCCTCTAGAGGTGAGTCAAGCCCCTTAAGGCCCTGCGGGGAGCAACCACTGTGATGGCTGAAGATTGGATAGGGAGGACGCCCTACAAAGTTTGCCCTGCAGTGGCTTTGTGCTTATTTGGACAATCTTCCATTTTATTTATGTCAAGGGAGAAATTTTCTGAGCTGCTTGATCAGCTCTTACTGATACAAATATGAGCACACTCCTTTCCCTTCTCCCCTTTGCTAGAGGATGAGGTGTCAGAGGAAGTTCCTCTGTATGAGAAAGAGGTGGATGTGGTTGGGGAGTAGGAATCCTCTGTGGAGGAGTCCTTCCACAAGGAATCTCAGGGTCCAAAGTTGTCTCAGCCATAGAAGACCATGGTAGGCTTCCTGGCAGATGTGGTGCTCAGGAGGAAGGGGACCTGCTCTTGTCTTGGGCAGAATTTCACATTCTAGTCTTCTGTGCTTTGCAGAATAAGGATGGAGGGTATTCCAGTGACTCTGATCGCATCTGCCTGGCTAAAAACAATGTAGCTCTCTTGGCATCATAGCTCTCTTGGCAGACAAGTTGAGGGCTCTTCCATATCAGCCAGATTTAGGCTTCTTTAGCCATGTAATTAAGGGACACAACTGGGTACAGCGTTAACCCTCCCATTGGTTTCAGACATACAGTGTCTGGCAAGGGGGATCTCGGATCATTCTCCAGTTTTGTTGACCATAAGAAAGATTAAACCATATAATAAAAGTTATGGGCATATGGATGCCTCGTGGCTACAGGTGTTAGGCCAGGGTGAATCCATTCGACAATCGCTTACTGATTTTTTTCCTAATAATACAGAATCAACGACTCCACAAATGGTATGGAATACTATGAAGGCTTTTTTAAGAGGGTTGGTGATACAAGTTTTATGCAGATTTAAAAAGACAAGTAAGGAATGGGAAACTCTTTTGGCAGTAGAAGTAGGACGAAAAGAATATCAATATGCTCAGAACCCTACACCTGGGAATCAAGCTATACGGAAGGATGTACAACTTCTATATAAAAAGAACAGCTATGGAAAAAGCTGAAAGGCATCAATCTCTTGTAAGGAGTATTTTGAGGAGGGAGAGAAAAATGGGAAATTAGCAGTAACTGTTAAATCCCAGACTAAGTCTAACTTTATTTCCTATATTCGTATACCAAATGGGAATATTTCTCATAGTCAAGAGGATATATTATCCTCATTTACTACTTTTTACAAGGATTTATGCCAGAGTAAGGCCAATTATCATCAGAATGAACTTGGGAGATTTTTTGTACCATTTAAAAATACCATCTATTTATAAAGAGGAAAGAGAATACCTTGACACACCTCTAACATTAGATGAACTAACCAGAGCAGTCTAATGCCCCATACACACGATCGGACATTCCAACAACAAAATCCATGGGATTTTTTCCGATGGATGTTGGCTCAAACTTGTCTTGCACACACATGGTCACACAATGTTGTCGGAAATTCCGAACGTCAAGAATGCGGTGATGTACGACAAGCCAAGAAAATTGAAGTTCAATAGCCAATGCGGCTCTTCTGCTTGATTCCGAGCATGCATAGAACTTTGTGCATCGGAATTGTGTACACACAATCAGAATTTCCGACAACGGATTTTGTTGTCGTAAAATTTGAGATCCAGATCTCAAATTTTGTGTGTCGGAAATTCCGATGGAAAATGTCCGATGGAGCCTACACACGGTCGGAATTTACGAAAAGAGGCTCCCATCGAACATTTTCCGTCTGAAAATCCGACCGTCTGTACGAGGCATTAGACTCCCCTAATGGGAAAGCTCCTGGTTTAGATGGTTTACCATCGGAAATGTATAAGAGTTACGGAAATATTATGCTGCCAGAATTGCTAAAAGTATTGAACCATGCACATACATCATTTCAGCTTCCCGAATCTATGAATGATGCTTGTAGTATAGTATTACCTAAGCCAGATAAGGATCATCTATTGCCAGAATCTTATCGTCCAAACTCATTATTAAATTCTGATGCTGAAGATTCTGGCAAGAGTCTTGGCATGTAGACTAAATAAAATTATACATAAACTGGTGCACATGGACCAATCAGGTTTTATACCTGGAAGGGCCACAACAACGAATTTGAGAAGACTATTTCTAAATTTACAGATACCATCAGACAATGTAGGAAAGAGAGCTATATTATCATTATTAAAGCATTTCACTGCGTCGAGTGGATATTTTTATGGGAGGTCCTTAAGAAATCTGGGTTGGGTAGAGGATTTGCAAAGTGGATTAAATTATTATACACAACTCCATGAGCATGTATACAGATGAATGAATGAATGAATGAAATACTTGTATAGCGCACAATGCGAACTGAATCGCCTCTAGGCGCTGTGGCAGATAAATGATGCACTATCAGAGCATTTTTCTCTGCTTAGAGGTAGGGGTGCCCATCGTCACCATTATTATTTGCACTGGCTATAGAACCACTGGCAATAGAAATTAGACAAACAACTATTATTAAGGGATTTGAGAGAGGAGGAAGTGTGGATAAAATCTCCTTATACGCTGACGATGCTTTATTATTCTTGGGATATACAGATCAATCTCTAACATAGGTGATAAAGTTGATTGAGACCTTTGGCAGATTTTCGGGGGTTTGTTATAAATTGGGAAAAATCTGTATTACTTCCAGTTGACGATTTAACACTAGCTTTAGCACAGACCATAAATACAATTTGTTACAACCTTTAAATATCTAGGTATACGGGTTTCTTCTAATATAAAGGAATATATTAATTATAACTTGGTCCCCACATTAGATACATTTAAGATGAAGAGTAAAGTATGAACCAAATTAACTTTATCACTGGTAGGGCGTACACATTTAATAAAAATTATCTGGGCCCCACGGCTACTTTATGTTTTACACAATTCACTGATTTGGATACCACTTAAATGGTTTAAAAAAAATAGACCCTGTTTCGAACATTGCTATGGAAAGGACAAAATGCTAGAATTATACTCAATATATTACAACTCCCCAAAAGTAAGGGGGAGACTAGCTGTTCCAAATACTAAAATGTATTTCCTAGCAGCACAACTCCAGCAGGTTGCAGGGTGGGGAGTGATAAATTCCACAGATCCTATCCAATCGATCATTTTGAGTAGATCCTCACAATATCATTTGATGGCTCAATTTCAATCAGGTAACTTTGGTGATGCGTCACAGGGTCTGACCCTTGGACTCATACATAAACTCTGGCAGGAAATGAGATGCATTATGCAATATAATTATATCTCAGGTTTACTCCCCCGTATGGAGAAATAAAAATTACAAGGAAATAGGTAAATTAAATACCTAAATGTGAGGCACTTACACCCCCTTCCTGCCCAAGCCATTTTTCAGCTTTCAGCGCTGTCACACTTTGAATGACAATTGCGCAGTCATGCTACAATGTAACCAATTTTTATAATTCTCTTCACACAAATAGAGCTTTCTTTTGGTGGTATTTAATCACTTCTGAGTTTATTTTTTTCTAAAAAAAAAAAAAAAAAAAGACTGAAATTTTTTTGTATTTTCTGTCAGTAAATTTTGTAAATAAGTAATTTTTCTCCTTCACTAATGGGCACTGATGAGGTGGCACTGATGAGGTGGCACTGATAAGGTGGCACTTATGGGCGCTGATTAGATGGCACAAAAATGGTGCACTTTTGGGCACTGATAGGTGGCACTGATATGTGGTGACACAGGTGGGAACTGATGGGTGGCACTGATGGGCACAGATAGGCCGCACTGATGGGCAGCAGTGGTAGGTATTGATGGGCAGCAATGGTGGACAGCAGTGATAGCCAACACTGACTGGCATCACTAATCGGTACTGATTGCTGCCACTTGCTGGCACTATTCTTTATGGTCACCTGACTAACCAGTCACAAAAAACTAATAGTTGTTTAAATAGAAAAGGATGAGAAAAAGGAAAAATGACTTGTACAGTCCGTATCAGTATCTCCACGGCAATGCCTAACCCAATTATACATAATATATAGAGCGTATGGGACACCAGCTAAACTATACCAATGGGGGAGGCGGGATACGTCGTAATGTCCGAGATGTTCAAGAGTATCTGATGCATATGCTTTGGAACTGCCCTAAATTGTTTCGATATTGGCAGAATGTGGTAGAAACCATAAATCAGGCGTATCAAACCCAGTTACAGGTAGACCCAGGAATATGCCTGCTAGGACAATTAGAAAAAGAACTATATACCCCGGTAGCTAGGATACCCATTAACAGGATGCTATTTATTGCACAAAAATTGAGAGCAATGAAATGGATACCCTTGAGAAGCCCAACATATGAGGAATAGCAGATACAGGTAAATGATGCAGTGCTAAAGGAATGGCAGGTATACAAAAATAGGGGTTCAGTAAATACATTTAGTGAAATGTGGGAACCATGGCTGATGTCACCAGGTTTGACACCATTTATTTTGGGATCAGACAGAAGTATAGGGGTTAACAGACTGTTTATTAGTTATAGAATAGTTAAAGGGGTTGTAAAGGTTCGTTTTTTATTTTCTAAATAGGTTCCTTTAAGCTAGTGCATTGTTGGTTCACTTATCTTTTCCTTAGATTTCCCTTCTAAATATTTTTTTTCTTTGTTTTCTTTGTCTGAATTTCTCACTTCCGGTTCCTCCTCAGTAAGCTGTTCAGTAAGCTGTTCTGGCTGACTAACCACCACTCGGATGATGGTGTGAAGTTTACTGAGGAGAAACAGGAAGTGAGATATTCAGACAAAGAAAAAAACATTTAGAAGGGAAATCGAAGGAAAAGGTAAGTGAACCAACAATGCAATAGCTTAAAGGAACCTATGTAGAAAATAAAAAATTTACCTTTACAACCCCTTTAAGGTATGATAACTCAAGAAGGTAGGATGGGTGTGGGGGACTTTCTGAATGGGAAGAGTTGGTGGTGAGGGAGAGAGAACGTATATACATTAGGGGAGGGGTGTGATGTTTTTTTTTGTTGCTGTATAGAATGTAATATGTTATTGTCGTATATATTTTGTATTTTCTTTTTTCACGTTGGTTTTATGATGTGTTTGTGATGGAGAAAAATATGAATAAACAGATATTTAAATAAAAAGGAGCACAACTGCATATTTTTGCAGGCCCTGCTCCCCTTAATGCTTTGCTTTGTCCCCTTAATAAGCCTGCCGAATTCTACACTTTCAAGTAAATGGGGAAATGCCACAAATGCTCAAAGCTCATGTTCAGTGCTTTGGGATATTTCAAGCAGTCATGAATATGAAGTCCTCCGTGTCCTGTGATGTATGATTTAGAAATGAAGATTTTTGGTTTACCTGTAAAATTTCTTTCTTGAGTCTATTACAGGACACAGAAATCTTTCCCCGTTTGTGTTCCTCACTACTTGCTACAAAATTTAGGCTTAGCTAAGATAGGTGAGGTTATGCCTGGGACAGGATTCCTGTGTTTTTTTGGGTCAATGTCCAACACCTGAAAGTGGCAGCATAACCCAAGTAGCCATGAATATGAAGTCGTTCAGAGTCCTGTGATGTATTCTTAAAAGAAAGCACACGACAGACATCTGTGTGGTGGCTCTCCAGGGACTTGGAAAATATGAGGATATCATCGAGATAAATCACCACACATAACTGCAACAAATCTTGGAGGACATTGTTAAGAAATTCCTGGAAAACTGCCAGGGCGTTACAAAGGCCACAAGGCATTGCGAGGTACTCATAAAGGCCTGTTCTGGTATTAAACGCAGTTTTCCACTTGTTGCCCTCCTTAATCCTCACGAGATTGTATGCCCCTCTCAAATCAAGCTTCGTGAAAACCGTTGCTCCCTTGAGGCAGCCAAATAACTCCGTAATCAACGTAATCGGATAGGAATTCTTAATTGTGAAACAATTGAGACCCCTATAATCAATACAAGGTCTCAGTTCACCACTCTTCTGGGCCACATTCAGGAACTTACTGTTACTGCAGGAAGACTCGCCGCTG
Organism: Lithobates pipiens; assembly: GCF_037356315.1. Lineage (NCBI taxonomy): Eukaryota > Metazoa > Chordata > Amphibia > Anura > Ranidae > Lithobates > Lithobates pipiens. Next base: position 35,169,130 of record NW_027507686.1, on the reverse strand, counting down.
GTTTGGCCACTAGTAATATGATGCCAGTATGCACTGCGGGGCAGCATGGAAGTGCTGGGGCAAGGCTGCGACAGGCTCTCGTTCTCCTTGTTGAGTCGCTAGAAAGAGATAAATAATCAGGTAAGATGAGGGATTAGTGAAAGGGTAAGATTGATCATCTTTTGATAGGACATATATCATTGGGGATCGGTGGAAGGGTAGGATTTTCATCTTTCAGGAGATATATAATAAGGGATCCGTGGAGGGGTAAAATCGTCATCTTCTAGAAGGAGATATATAATGGGTAGAGGGATAGGACTATCATCTTCTAAGATCAGATATACTATCGGGGATTGGGGAGGGGTAGGACCGTCATTTCCTAGGAGGAGATATGTATTTGGGGATCAGTGGAGGGGTAGGATTATCATCTTCTAGAAGGAGATATATAATCGGTAGAGGTATATCACTGTCATCTTCTAGGAGGAGATATACAGTATTATTGGAGATTGAGGAAGGATAGGACCATCATTTCCTAGGAGGAGATATGTATTTTGGGATCAGTTGAGGGGTACGATCATCATCTTCTAGGAGAAGATACATAATTGGAGTTAGGGCAGGACATGTTCCAGGAGGAGTTATGTAATGAAGGATGATGAGGCACGAGCCTTGTTACTTGTTGAAGATATGTGTGTTGTTGATGGGCAATAGGATGCTCTTTTCTCCTCACTGTCTACTAGGAGGTGACACTCCATCTCTAAGAGGAGATATATAAATCGGGAGAGGGGTAGGAATGAGTCATGATGATGAGGTTAAAAAGGAGTTCCGACCCCCACGCCCTTCCCCAGCAAAAAATTAAAAGTCAGCAGCTACACATAATGTAGCTGCTGACTTTTAATACTAGAACACTTACCTGTCCTGGAATCCAGCGATGTCGGCACCACAGCCGATGTTTCCATCGGCTCTCGGGTGTTACCACCGCCATTGGTGGTAAGGGAAACCAGCAGTGAAGCCTTTCAGTTTCACAGCCAGTTCCCTACTGTACATGCGCAAAGCGTGCTGTGCTTTCTGAATGGCACGGTGGCAGGGTAAGGAGGAGGAGGGGGGGGGTCGAACTTCCGAGTGATCTCGCCGTGGTGAGATCTATCGGAAGTGGGAATGGGTACCTGTCAAAAACAGGTACCCGCTTCCCCCCCCCCCCCCGAAAGGAGGCAAATGTGGCACCAAAGGGGGGAGGGGGAGCAAATAAGCAGAGCTTCCACTTTTGGGTGGAACTGCGCTTTAATAATGCCGAATAGACTCACCCGGGAGTTCTTCTCCATCTCTAGGAGGAGACTCTTGTGTTGCTCAGCCAATGCCAGCACAGAGCTGTGAACACGCTCGTAGATCTGCTGCCCCTCTGCAGTCTGGAAGGTGTAGAGCCCTTCATTAATACCGCACACCCTGAAACACAAAGGTCCACATTGTATGGACATAATACTGCACCAACAAGATTGCCACATTGTGCAGTATCCACATGAAGGCTCATCCACTAATGCAAGGCATATTATCTGTTATTTGTCCATTTTTAGAATCTAACATTCATGTTTAGTTATCTGGCAATTTGTAGACATTGAGGAGGTTACTGTACGGTCACCCTCCCCCCCAACCCACTACTGCAGTTGTACAATCAGAGCCTGCATCTCCCTAAATTGCAGTGCTCACAGCCAGAGATTTTTCAGCTACTTTGGTAACTTTCCTGCATAAAGGTGCACCCCTACTTCCTAAAGTTGGAGCTGCTTGTTCTTTCCACTGGGACCCTGGGCAATATACAGTACCTTCCTAATGTCTGGGGGCTCCGGCCACCCTATGTAGCTATCAGGCCAAACCCCTGAGTCTAGCATCTTGTTTGGCTACCCCTCATCAATCCTCTGATATGACTGCTCCCAATGGTATGACTAACTAGATCTGTTTTTAGTTTCCCACACTCTGAGATCTCAGATTCCTACCTTAAAGCGCAGTTCCAGTCATATTTTTATTTATTGAAAGTCAGCAGCTACAAAAAGTGTAGCTGTTGACTTTTAATAAACACACATTCACCTGTCCCATGGTCCAGTGGTGCACTCACCCGTGCAGTGTTCTCCCCGTGTCCTCCCTTGGCAGCGCTGAGAGACCTCCTGTGAGGGGTCCCCTGACCTAGAAGGTTGATGAGGGTCAGCTCTGGCTATTCTTTTTTTATGGTGAGTTTTTCCATTGAGCGTCAAGCAGAAGTACCTGCTATAGGCATTAGACCTTAGTCCCACCCTTGTATCTTCTCCTGGCATCCGTAACGCTCATGAGACCCTCATTAAGAAGGGTCTGTTTTCTGAACTCTTGCAGTCCAGTTCCTTCTGAGGGACCTACAGGCCTTGTTTGGAGATGGACTCTCTAGGGATGATGCTGGTAATGTGTTCACCAACATGCAAAGTGGCTTGACCTAAGCCCTCACTAAAGAGGTTCCCTTCTTCCTGTGGACCTTTGCCTTCCTCCTTACCTGTCAAGGAAATTCTCACCGTTTACCCCTTTGGGGCTGGTAGGGAGTATCCTCCTAACTTCTCTTGTGGGCTCTCAGTCACTATTAGCCTCCCCTTCAGTACAGGGGTGTCTGGGCCCAGGTAGAGCCATCCAGAAAGTCCCTTTGGACCAAGAATTCCCTGGAATTACTTTTTATTGTCTTGTTGAGGATGGGGGGGGGGGGGGGGTAACTTCTCTTCGCTTCTTTTTTCTGGTGTGTCTCCACAACTGGGTTCTTTATCTGGCACACTAAAACAGATATTTCCTGCTTCATCAGGCAGAAGAATCGTTGCAGGGTTGGAACTCTCCCTGTGATGAATTAAGACAGTGACCTGGTCCCTATGCCGGGCAGCGATAATTGTGTCCCTATTGACCACACTGAGTCTGCTGGTGACAAGGCTTTGCCTTCTGGATCTCCTCAGATGGAGCCACCACATCGAGGTGTGAGGGTTCAGCACCTCTGTGTTCTTCTTTTCCAGCTTGATAGGATGTATCCATCACTGAATCGCCCATCACTGCCCTGGACTGTCAGCAGGAAGAACATGTTAGGATCAAGCTGCAATATACCCTGATGAAGGATACTATGAGTCCAGAGGCCTCCTTAGGACCTGTGGCTGTTTTGAAGCCTCCTGAGGAAGTTCCTTCTGATACTTTGCTTGTTCCTATTCCCAATATGACACATGCTTCTTATAGTGGATCTGAGTTTCCTGACCCTTGCTCTTTGGCAGAGAATGCGGCATAGATACGAAACAAGCTGATTCCTAGAATATGGCTGCAGAACCAGTCAAGCAGGTATGCAGAATTATCTGTACACTTCTAGACGGTGGGTGGAAAGATACGCTCATCCTTCAGGTATGGTATTTCTGCACTGGTTGGGTTGTGAGGTACGCTCAAGTTTTGCCTATCCCCCTTTTTTCTTTATAATGGTCCTGCTTGTTCGCTCCTCTTCTCCTCCAAGATGGCTTCAGGGCTGGTTCCTTACGAGGAAAGGGGGGTTAGTGGTCTATCTATCAGGATTTCATATTGTGAGGGCTATTCTAACTTTGCTTCGTGCCACATAATTGGGTGCCTGACAGCCCCTTCCTTATCATGGAACTTTTCCTGCTCCTAGGGATTAGTGTACAAGGCTTGGCCATTTCCATCAATTTGACCAGCCGGTCTTTTCTTTTGAAATTATTTGATCTTCAAATATTCCCTATACAGATTTGTTAATTCCTTGGTCTGGGCCCAGCAATTGTTTTCATCCCTTGACCTTATCAATTGTTGTTCTATTTTACTTCTGTTTTTGGTAGTGTGTTTTTTATCACTCTTTTTGGAAAATTTCTCACTGGCAGGGGTCCCTTGGCAGTGGTTTGCTTTTGTCTTGCTCTGGAAGATCAGGATGATCCTCTGTCCTCCCTTTGTTCATAGCAGTTCCTCCACCTTGAATTGGGCTTCTCATTTGATCCTAATTTGGAAGTTGGTTCCTCTAGATACCTCTGCCATGCAGTTGGTCCCCAGATTCTAACTGGACCTATCAGTGGCTGCTGCCCACCCTTTACCTTGACTGTGTTTTGGATTTAACGACTATGAAAATTCTGATGTCCCTCAATGGATGATACATAAGGAAAATTTGATTGAGTTGAAAACTTTTTCGTGAAGTCCATTGAGGGGCACAGATCCCATCCTATGTTTACCTTCTCAAGTACCCGAGGCACTCTGGGCAGATGAGGGGTTAAATTAGGTCTGGCTCACAACATATTCAATTTGCCAGTGCCCCAACTTCCTGTAGGCAACAATATAACCCAACATTACTGAACTCTGCTGAGGCAAACAGAAATTCCAGTACAAAGTTTTCATGGAAAGCACAAAAATCGTATTCTATTCCTGGCTGCTCTGAGCACGTTGTCACTTCCTACTGACCTCTGCTGGTGTGATGACCAATATATTGACACTATCTCGCCTGTATCCCACATTACCAGATCTATGAGACCACTTGAGGACAGATTAAACCTCATTATGGCTTTCTTACCGTTCTGCCTCAAAAGTAAAGCGTGTGGAGTCATTGCCATATCGTCGCAGGGCGCAGAGTGGCCATGACAGCAGCTTAGTGTGTGGGTTGTGTGCGTCCCAGAGGTAGAGGTTTTCTTCTGTGATTTGCAGCTTGCACTCTCCGTACACGTCCAAATTAGAGGAAGGCAGAAGGAAGACACTGAAACACTCTGTAAGAAAAATGGGAATTTGTTTTACCTGTTAAATCCTTTTCTTTGGACTATATCCCAGGTCACAGGGTATCTTCATATCTATGATAGGGATGTCCCCTGAATATGAGGGGAGGACAACACAGCAACAACCCAACAGACCCCAAACAACTAAACTGGAACAGAATAGAACCTCACGCAGCAGCCTGCAAGGCTCACTGACCAAAGGTATCAACCTCAGAAGGACATCACCTAAGATACTAACAAAAAACTGAAGTCTTGCCTGGGGTTATGCCTGGGAGGGGATTCCTGTCTTCTTTTTTTTTTTGCCAGTGTTCATTCACCTGAAAGTGGCAGCCTAACCTGATTGTAATTGATTTCTATGGGAATGCTTCTGAATCACACAGGATTTTGGATAAGGATTGCTCTCCTACTACAGGAGTTGACTCCCTTTAACTACTATGTATTGGTCAGCCCTGAAATCGCAGCTGTGGCATCTCTCTCGCCATCTCAAAGGCTCAGCTTTATATTATACATAGGGCTCATTATACTCCACAAAAACGTTATGCCTGGGGAAAATATATATCACCATTATGTCTGTGATGCTATTAAATGGTTACGCTCTGGCGATGTCCAAAGCTTCATCATTATTGGGGAAAAGTATTTATAACTCTTAAACTTAGTATTCTCAACTGAGATCATAGGCGTAGCATAAGGGGTTGAAGGGGTCACAATCGCAACCCCGCCCCTAGCTCCAGGGGGGCCCTGCAGCCTCCTTGTCATATTATCATATCCTCCACAAAATCCATCTCTGATCTGCCCTAGGGCCCCACAGCTACACTCCAGTACTGGGCTTCTACTTTGCCTTCCACAGTCCACAACCCTCTGCTCCCATTGGCTGGGGAGAATCCGTGAGCCATTTCCTGAATGGAGAGGAGCAGGAGGTGAGAAGGGGAAGGATGGGGTGGATGGAGAAGTGTCTGTGCTGTGTGCTGGTAACATGGAATGGTAACCGAGCTCAGCGAAGCAAGAGGAGGAGAGTCCTGCCCTGTAGCCACGATGGGACAGATGTCACTGGTGAGGTATGACACTGCTCAGTGTCTCCTAGTCACCAACTGGGATTCTCTGTACTGCCCCCCCCCCCCCCCAACCATGGATGTCTACTTACCCCACATGTGGTCTATGGCCAGGCCTTTATCAGTCCCATACCTGTCTGTTCACTCTGCACTCCTGGGGTGAGGAGGTCTGGTTCTCCCAGGTTGTACTCATTGGCTCTTGACCCCAGACATTCCGTGGACAGAACTTTGTACCACTCCTCTGCCTCCAGTTCTGGCAAATGAAAAAAGCAGAGTAAATCCAATAATGCATTGCATAGACTCCAAAACTGTCCTCCCCAAAATCCCCAATCAACTACTGCATCCTCAACAGCTGCACCGCATCATCATCATTACTGATAGTTCTACTGCACCATCACTGCTATTAGCTCTACTGCACCATCATCACTGATACCTTTAGTACAACATCATCCTCAACAGGTCTACCGCACCATCATTCCACAAGCCATGCTGTACCAATATCACCAACAGGTCTGCCATAACATCGCCATTTTCACTAACGTACCATTAACTTTATTCGATCATGTAAGATAGCTCTATCACACCGTCACCCTCAATAATGCTACTACACCATGACCATGACAGCTCTATTACACCATCATCCTGGATAGCTCTACCACATTGTCACCCACAATAGCTCATCTACAGCATCATCCCAGATGGCACAACTGAGAGGCACCATTGATAACCCCACTGCATTGTTAACCCCAATAACTCTCCAGCACTGTCACCCCCATAACTACCCTGCCATAATCCCCAATTGTTCAAGCAAACCATCTTCCCTGATAAGGCTATCTCAACGTTAACCCCAACTCCTCATCCAAAATAGCTCTACCACACCGTTCCACATAACTCCACTGCACTGTCAGCCCAATAAAGCTACCAGACTAACAGCCCTGATAGTTCTTTTACACCAGCATCCCCGATAGCTCCACCAGCACCATCTCAACGCTACCGCACTGTCATCCCTGTAAATTCTACCACACTTTTATACCCAATAATGCTCCCTCACCATCATCCTTTATAGCACTATCAGCACCATCACGCCTCATAACTACACACCACCACCATCCCAAGATAACCCTAATGCACCATCACCCCTGACAACGCTACTGTACAGTCATCCTTGATGTAAGTACAGCACCACCATCCTTGATAACTCTACCACACTGTCACTTCCCCCAAATAATGCACTGTGTCACCTCAGTTACCTACCACACTACTGCAGCCCAGTGACATCGTCATTGACTGACACCGGTGGTTGGGTGTCTCCAGTGGATCTCCAGCTCACCTGAGTCGCAGGTAAAGGTTCGGGCTAAGTCATCGCAGAATATAATGGCCACTGCTTGCCTCTTAGTCTCCTTTGGGAGCCGCATAATACACTTCACATTACTGATCTCCGTCACCTGCAGAGAGAGACATGGGGTAGAGGGGACATCATGTTACATAGAATATACAGGTATAATGAGTGTCTCCACTTCTTAGACCTTGCTCTTCTCTGTCCTGTGATCAGAGGCTAGCACGGTCTCAGCCAGCCATGGAAGCTCCTTGTGAAACATTTGAACCCAGTGGAAACGGAAAGCTTGTATACTAATTCACAACCAACTACACCAGTGGCGTGCCCCCAGAGGCGAAACTTAGGCGAAACCCTAGGAGAAACTTCATTTTTCCACCCCCCCCCCCGGCTCCACCCTGATTCCACCCCCTTTGCCCTGCTCATGTATACCCCACCTTTTTAATGAAGTGCCCATAAAATGCAGCCCACCAGTGCCCATAAAATGCAGCCTCACCAGCGCCCATCAATTCAGCCTACAAGCCCCTCAAAGGCAGCTTCACCAGCGCCCATCAATGCAGCTATCATCACAGTGCCTATACCAGGGATTATACAATCAGATGTACAGAGAGATGTGATAGGCTGGATTGAATATTGCGCCCCTATAATCACATTCCTCACCTTCGGTGATGTACGCAAGATGAGCGACCGCTCGTCTGGATACTTCTCCAGTCTCCAGGGCCCCTTACTGGAAGATTTCCTTAACACCAACCAACAGCGGCGGTATATCTGCAGAGGAAAGGTCAGAGGTGAATGAATAACTACAGCCTGGGGAGAGGGTATAAACGGCGATGCTCAGTAATTGGGGAATGGGTGCATTTGGGGTGCCCAGTATAGGTGGGGGGTATGGCCAGTATGGACGGGGGAGGGGGCAGGTATGGGTGTAGTGGAGATGCTCAGTAATGGGGAGATGGGTGGACTGGGGGTGCTCAGTATAGAAGGGGGAAGGTCAAGAGTAAACAGGGGGAGGGAATTTCTGAAGACCTACAGCCTAGGGGAGGTATAAAGGGTGACAAGCTGAAGGTTCACAACATAGGTGGTTAGGAGGGTGTTCAACTGCTCAATAATGAGGGAGGAGGTGGAGGTGTGAGGGTGATCAGTGTGAGGGGGGAATGGGTGGAGTGGGGGTGCTCAGAATGGATGGGGGGGGGGAATGAGTAGAGTGGGGTGCTCAGTATAAAGGGGAATGGGTGAGTGGTGGTGGGGGAGGGGAGGAAGGGTGGAGTGGCGGTGCTCAATATTGGGGTTGGATAATGGGTGGAGTGGAGGTGCTCAGTAATAGGTGTATGGTTGGAGTGTGGGTGCTCAGTATAGAGGGGAATGGGTGCAGTGGAGGTGCTCAGTAATGAGCAAATAGGTACATTGGGGTGCACAGTATAGGGTGGAAAATTGGTGGTGCTCATTATGAGGGGGCTATAGATGGGTGGAGTGGCGATACTTAATATGATGGGCGGAGTGGTGGTGCTTAATTTGAAGGGTGGATAATGGGTGCTCAGAAATAGGTGTATGGTTGGAGTGGGGGTGTTCAGTATAGGGGGGAAGGTCAGAAATTATTTCTGAAGACCTTTAGCCTAGGAGTAGGGTGTGAGGGGCAGAGAGCTGAGGGTTCCCTGCATAGGGACTTTGAAGTGCCCCATACTGAGGTGATGGGGCTCAGTAATGATGGTGATGGGGGGGGGTAGAGTGGGAGTGCTCAGTAAGGGGGGGGGTAGGTAGAGTGGGGGTACTCAGTATAGGGAGGGATGGGTGGAGAGGCGGTCCTCAGACTAAGAAAGGTGGGGGTGAATGAGTGGAGTGGGGAAGTTTAGTAAAGGTGGGGGTATGGGTGGAGTGGGGGTGCTCAGTATAGGGAGGAGGAAATGGGTAAAATTGGGGTGCTCAGTATGGGGGGGGCAGAGTGAGTGGAGTAGGGGTGCTCAGTCATGGTGGGATAGGTGGAGTGGGGTGCTCAGTATAGAAAGGGAAATGGGTGCAGCGGAGGTGCTCAGTAATGGGTGGAGTGTGGTGCTCAGTATGGGGGCGAAAATGGGTGGCATGGGGTGCTCAGTATGGGGGCAGATGGGTGCAGTGGGGGTGCTCAGTATAGAGGGGGAAAAGTAGCATGGGGGTGCCAAGTATGGGGGCAAATGGGTGGAGTGGGGGTGCTCAGTATAGGGAGGGGGGAATGGGTGGAGTGGGGGTGATAAGTAATGGATGAAGTGAGGTGCTCAGTATGGGGGGGGGATGGGTGGAGTGTGGATGCTCAATATGGCGGCAGATGAGTAGAGTGGGGGTGCTCCGTATAGAGCGGGGGAAGAATGAGTGGAGTGGGGGTGCTCAGTAATGGGAGGGGGGGTTAGGAATGAGGGTGCTCAGTAATGGGGGATGGGTTGAGTGGAGTTGCCCTGTATGGGTGGACTGGATGGTGTGGGGATGCTCAGTATAGGGGGGAATGGGTGAAGTGGAGATACTTAGTAACAGGGGGATGGGTGGAGTGGAGGTGATTCAGTATGGGGGGGGAGGGCGAATGGGTGGAGTGGAAATGCTCAGTAAAAGAAGGGATGGTTGGAGTGGGGGTGTATAGTATATGGGGGATGGGTGGGGTAGGGCTTCTCAGTAATGTCAGGATGGGTGCATTGGGGGTGTACAGTATAGGAAGGGGGTACTCAGAAATGGAGGGGTGGTCAGAGTGGGAGTGCTTAGTAAATGGGGGAAGAATGGGTGGAGTGTGGAGTGCTAAGTAATGGTGGGTGAGGGTGAAGTGGTGGTGCTCAAACTCAATATGGGACGTGAAGCATGGTGAGAGGAAATGTGTGGCGTGTAGGTGCTCACTATGTGGGGGGGGGGGATGTGTGGAATAGCAGTGCTCAGTATAGGAAAGGGGATAGAGTAGGTGGAATGGGGGTGCTCAGTAATGGAAAGGATGTGTGGAGTGGTGGTGCTTGATATGGGTGGGGGGGGGGGTATAGTGGGGGGGGGGGCTCAGAATGGTAGGTGCTCAATATAAGGAAGGGGTGGAATGGAGATGCTTAGTATGGGGGATGGAGTGGGGGCGCTTAGTATGGGGGGTTGAATGGATGAAGTGGGGTTGCTCAGTATAGGGGTGGGTGAATGAAGTGGGGGTTCTCCGTAGTAGGGGGATAGGTGGAGTGGGGGTGCTAGGTAATGGAGGGATGGGTGGAGTGCAGGTGATTCAGTAATAAAGGGATGGGTGGAGTGGCGGTGCTCAGGGGTGGGGGGGTTCAATAAATTGGGGGGTGCTCAGTAGTAGGGGGATAGGTGAAGTGAGGGTGCTCAGTAATGGAGGGATGGGTGGAGTAGGAGTGCTTAATATAGGAGGGGTTTGAATGAAGTGGGGGTGCTGAGCGGAGTAGTAGGAGGATAGGTGGAGTGGAGGTGCGCAGTAATGGAGGGATGGGTGGAGTGGCAGTGCAAAGTAGTAGGGGGATAGCTGGAGTGGGGTGCTCAGTAATGGAGGCATAGGTGGAGTGGGGGTGTTCAGCATGGGGGGGTTGAATGAAGTGGGGCTGCTCAGTAGTAGGGGTAGAGGTGGAGCGGGGGGTGCTCCGTAATGGAGGGATGGGTCGAGTGGGGGTGATTCAGTATTGGGGGGAATTTGTGGTGTTGGGGTGCTCAGTAATGCAGGGATGGGTGGAATAGGGATGCTCAGCATGGAGGGGGGAGGGTTGAATAAAGTGGGTGTTCACACTAGTAGGGGGATAGTGGGGTTGCTCAGTAATGGAGGGATGGGTGGAGGGGAAGTGCTCGAGGAGGGGGGGTTTGAATGAAGTGGGGGTGCTCAGTAGTAGGGGGATAGATGGAGTGGAGTTGCTCAGTAATGGAGAGATGGTGGAGTGGGGGTGCTCAGTAGTAGAGGGATGGGTGGAGTGGGGTGCTCAGTATTGGGGGGAGAAGTGGGGGTGCTCAGTAGTAGGGGGGTGGGTGGAGTGGGGGTGATTCAGTATGGGGGGTGAATGAAGTGGGGGTGCTCAGTAATGGAGGGATGGGGTGGAGTGGGGGTGCTCAGTATTGGTGGGTGGATGGAGTGGGGTGCTCAGTATTAGGGGGGTGGGTGGAGTGGGGGTGCTCAGTAATGCAGGGATGGGTGGAATAGGGGTGCTCAGCATGGAGGGATGGGTGGATTGGGGGTGCTCAGTAATGGAGGGATGGGTGGAGTGGGGGAGCTCTGTATGGGGGGGTTGAATGAAGTTGGGTGCTCAATAGTAGGGGGATGGTTGGAGTGGGGGGTTCTCCGTATGGGGGGGGGTTTGGATAAAATGGGGGTGCTCAGTAATGGAGGGATGGGTGGAGTGGGGGTGCTCAGTATGGGGGGGGGTTGAATGAAGTTGGGTGCTCAATAGTAGGGGGATGGTTGGAGTGGGGGGTTCTCCGTATGGGGGGGTTTGGATAAAATGGGGGTGCTCAGTAATGGAGGGATGAGTGGAGTGGGGGTGCTCAGTATGGGGGGGGTGAAGTGGGGGTGCTCAGTAGTAGGGGGATGGGTGGAGTGGGGGTGCTCAGTATTGGGGGGTGAACTGGGGTGCTCAGTAGTAGGGGGATGGGTGGAGTGGGGGGTGATTCAGTATGGGGGATTAGTGGTGTTGGGGTGTTCCGTAATAGATGGATGGGTGGAGTGGGGGTTCTCAGTATTGGGGGGAGGGGTGCTCAGTAGTAGGGGGATGGGTGGAGTGGGGTGATTCAGTATGGGGGATTAGTGATTTTGTATTGGGGGTGAAGTGGTGGTGCTCAGTATGGGGGGGGTGGAGTGGGGGTGTTCAATAGTGGGGGGATGGGTGGAGTGGGGGTGCTCAGTATTGGGGGGAAGTGGGGGTTCAGTAGTGGGGGGATGGGTGAAGTGGGGGTGCCCAGTAAGGGAGTAAATGGTTGTAGTGGGGGTGCTCAGTATTGGGGGGTGCTCAGTATGGGGGAGGGTGTGAAGTGGGGGTGCTCAGTAGTAGGGGGATGGGTGGAGTGGGGTGCTCAGTATTGGGGGGTGCTCAGTGGGGGGTTGGGTGCTCAGTATTGGGGGGTGCTCAGTAGTAGGGGGATAGGTGGAGTGGGGGTGCTCAGTATGGTGGTTGAATAACATGGGGATGCTCAGTAATGGAGGGATGGGTGGAGTGGGGGTGCTCAGTATGGGGGGGTGAAGTGGTGGTGCTCAGTAGTAGGGGGGGTGGGTGGAGTGGGGTGCTCAGTATTGGGGGGATGGGTGAAGTGGGGGTGTTCAGTATGGGGGAATGGGTGGAATGGGGTGCTCGGTGTATGGGGGGATTAGTGGTGTTGGGGTGCTCAGTATTGAGGGGGGGTGAAGTTGGGGTACTCAGTAGTAGGGGGATGGGTGAAGTGGGGTGCTTAGTATTGGAGGGTGGGTGAAGTGGGGGTGCTCAGTATTGGGGGGTGGTTGTAGAGGGGGTGCTCTGTATTGGGGGGATGGTTGTAGTAGGGGTGCTCAGTATTGGGGGATGGTTGTAGTAGGGGTGCTCTGTATTGGGTGGGTTGTAGTGGGGGTGCTCAGTATTGGGGGGGTGGTTGTAGTGGGGGTGCTCAGTATTGGGGGTGGTCAGTAATAGAGTGGGTGGTTGTAGTGGGGGTGCTCTGTATTGGGGGGTGGTTGTAGTGGGGGTGCTCTGTATTGGGGGGTGGTTGTAGTGGGGGTGCCCTGTATTGGGGGTGCCCTGTATTGGGGGTGGTTGTAGTGGGGGTGCTCAGTATTGGGGGTGGTTGTAGTGGGGGTGCTCAGTATTGAGGGGTTGTTGTAGTGGGGGTGCTCAGTATTGAGGGGTGGTTGTAGTGGGGGTGCTCAGTATTGAGGGGTGGTTGTAGTGGGGGTGCTAAGTATTGGGGGGGTGGTTGTAGTGGGGGTGCTCAGTATTGAGGGGTGGTTGTAGTGGGGGTGCTCAGTATTGGGGGGATGGTTGTAGTGGGGGTGCTCAGTATTGGGGGAATGGTTGTAGTGGGGGTGCTCAGTATTGGGGGATGGTTGTAGTGGGGGTGCTCAGTAATGGAGTGGATGGTTGTAGTGGGGGTGCTCAGTATTGGGGGGATGGTTGTAGTGGGGGTGCTCATTATTGGGGGGATGTTTGTAGTGGGGTGCTCAGTATTGGGGCATGGTTTTAGTGGGGGTGCTCAGTAATGGAGTGGATGGTTGTAGTAAGGGTGCTCAGTATTGGGGGGTGGTTGTAGTGGGGGTGCTCAGTATTGGGGGGTGGTTGTAGTGGGGGTGCTCAGTATTGGGGGGGTGGTTGTAGTGGGGGTGCTCAGTATTGGGGGGATGGTTGTAGTGGGGGTGCTCAGTATTGAGGGGGTGGTTGTAGTGTGGGTGCTCAGTATTGGGGGGGTGGTTGTAGTGGGGGTGCTCAGTATTGGAGGGATGGTTATAGTGGGGATGCTCAGTATTGGGGGGGTGGTTGTAGTGGGGGTGCTCAGTATTGGGGGGATGGTTGTAGTGGGGGTGCTCAGTATTGGGGGGGTGCTCTGTAATGGAGTGGATGGTTGTAGTGGAGGTGCTCAGTGTGTGGGGGTTGGGATGGGAGGTGTTGGGGTGATGAGGAGACGTTCGGTGGGTGCACTCCTCCCCCGGTACTCCCCTCACCCCCAGTTTCCGGCTCTTCATCCTCACGTATCCTTGGCGGACGATGTCGGTGGTATTGGAGGCCATGACTCCTCATCTCCGCCCGGCTCCGGTCTGTCACTACCTGCCCCCCCTCTGACAGACGGTGGGCTCTTCCACCGAGAGCGGAGACAGGGGGAGGGAGGAGCGAACCAATCCGGGGAGAGGGGGAAAAGGAGGGGGAGCCTGTCAGCGGACTGCCGCAACTCCACTGATACATGTGGATCGTTTATATGCATCCCGTCATTTTCATAGATTTTTATATGCCTCGTATAATACATACAGATCATTACATACATCATATAAGGCATAAAGACCATTATATACATAATATACATAGAGATCAATATACCTCATGTATTATACATATAGAAGAATATCGTTATATATCATCTAATAATATACATAGAGATTGTTATCACATATTATACACAGAGATCATCGTATAAATCATATAATAGTCATAGTTGATGACGTTGAATGAAGACATCGATTGATTGTTCACCTGTGAGTGTCATTATTACCATTTCCCATATTTATTATATTTTTCCTATTAATCCCCTTTATACTGATAATCTGCTGGTCTGGTTTGCTGCAGCTTGTTATGCATGTTATTGCTGAGACTGTTATGTAGGACCCCCAGATCCTTTACCATCTTTGACCCAGGGTTGCCACCTGTCCAGGATTCACCCAGACAGTCCGGGTTTTTAATCATGTGTCCGGGTTTCAGTCCACCTAATACCCAGACACATACCTCCCAAATGTCCTTCAGATCTGGACTGGGTCTTGGAGCCGGTGCGGAAGCAAATTCTGAGAATGAGCTCCACTCAGTAAGGTATCCCCAATGAGTGCAACATGTGCCCTCACACTGTGCTCTGGCTTCTCCCCCTCCCCCCGCCTTATTCACCTTTGCAGTCATTGGTTGCTAGGACTGCCGGCGATCTAGCAACCAATGACGCGCTTTGCCACTGTGCACAGGTGGAGGATAATAGCACTTTGTAGAGCTGCTCCACCTCCCAGCTCCGTCCCTTAACTCCGGCTCCCTCTTCCTGGCTTGCAGTGGCTGCCATGGGGGGGTCTTTAAGGGGTAGGGGCACTGATATAATGGGGTCTCTGATCTAAAGGGTGGTTTCTAAGGGGGGGGGGGGGTGCTGATCTAACAGTATGTCTCTATGGGGGGGGGAGGGGGTTCTAATATAAGGAACCTTCAATCTAATTGGGGTCTGTAAGGGGGTGGGGTGCTTATATAAGGCGACTCTGATATAATGGGGGTCTCTAAGGCTACATTCACACCAGCAATTAGGGCCAGTGTGAATAGTAGCTAGCTAGGTGCTGTTGCCAGCCCCGTTCACTATGAAGGTAATCATTGGCTGTGCAGTGAATAGTGGCGGGCCGCGGGTGACCTGTTATAATGAATAGGGCCACATCTAGATACTATTCTCACTGGCCCTAATCTGTGGTGTAAATGTAGCCTTGGGGAGTGCTGATATAAGGAGACTCTGATCTAAGGGGGGGTCTCTAGGTGGGGGTGCCTGTATAAAGGGACTCTGATGTAATGGGGGTACTCTAATAGGGGGGGGGGGCACAACTTTTTTTTGCCATGTGTTGATAAAGTGTTCAGGTTTAGCTTAAAGAAAAGGTGGCAACCCCACTATGACCCCCCTCCCAGGAGGTTCTCCCCCTAACAACTAACTTGCATTCATATTTTTATCTCCCAAGTGCATTACTTTACATTTTCCTACATTGAACCTCATCTGCTATATAATAACTACCCACCCTTCTCATGCATCCTGCTGTGAAGTTATTGCCCTGCTTATCCTGGTATCATCAGCAAACACTGAGATCGAGCTTTTTACAATCCAAACCTGAACACTTTAGTGGCGCACAGCAATTTATTTTAAGGGGGAACGTGGTGGACTCTGGTGGCCACCTACCAGTGGCTACCGGCGCCACCTACCAGTGACCACAGTACCACCCATCAGTGCCCACAGTGTCACCTTACAGTGCCACCTATCAGTGCCCACAGTGCCTCCTATAATCAGTGCGTCATTACCAGTGCTGCCCATCAATACCACCTACCAGTGCCCATCAGTGCGACCTATCATTGCCCATCAGTGCCATCTTATCTGTGCCTATCAGTGTCGCCTCATCTGTGCCTACGAGTGTTGCCTTATCTGTGCCCATCAGTGCAGCCTCATCAGCGAATATCAATGAAGGAGAAAAATTGCTCGTTTGCAAAATGTTATAACTATGAAATTTTTTTTTTCCACGAGTTCTGTCTTTTTTTGTTTGTTTAGCAAAAAATAAAAACCCAAATGGTGATTAAATACCACCAAAAGAAAGCCCTATTTGTGTGAAACAAGTGATAAACATTTCATTTGGATACAGTGTTGTATGACTGTGCAGTTGTCATTCAAAATACATCAGCGCTGAAAGCTGAAAATTGGTCTGGGCAGGAGGGGGGTTTAAGTGCCCAGTAAGCAAGTGATTAATAACTGCTGGGTTTTTAATATTCTGATAAACAAACAAAAAAAGAACAAAATTCTGGAAAAAAAAATGTAGTTTCTGTAATTTTTCTCCTTTACTGATGTGCACTGATGATGCTGCACTGATAGGCAGCACTTATGGGCACTGATGAGGCTGCACTGATATGTGGCACTAATGGGCACTGACAGGCAGCACTGAAGGTCACTGATGGACACTGATAGACTGCACTGACTGAAAGCACCGATGGGCACTGGTTGGCACTGATGGGGCTGCAGTGATAATCAGGACACTGATGATCAGTGCCCTGATTATTAGTGCGGATGTCCCCTTTCACACTAGCTAGTTACTGACTCTCACCTCTCCTCACCCTGTGAATACCGATAACCCGTAAGTGAGTGTACATAGTGATCAGCTGTGATTGGACATAGCCAATCACGTGGTAAAGAGCTACTATCATTGGCTCTTTACCCCAATCGTTGATGCTCTGGGTCCTAGGGACACAGCTCACCACTGATCACAACGCTGCATGCCCTTGAGAGCGTGCATGCATGGCAAGAATGGTAGTATATCCTATGATATCCACCCAGAATTAGAGAGAATTAGAGTGGTCCCGCCAGGCTATCATTTCACTATTTGGCAGGTGGAACCAGTTAAAAAAGGTAAACCAAAACTTTTTTTTTTTTGAATGGTCTGGAGTTGTAATCGCTGTGTCCAGGGCTCTGTCCTGGAGCCATATCTGTTTAACTTGTTTATAAATTATATTGAGGTACAACAAATAGCTGAGTTGCCACCTGTCCGGGATTCAGCCCAGACAGTCTGGGTTTGGAATCGTGTGTCCGGGCTTCAGACCTCCTGAAACCCAGACACATTGAGAATGGACTGCGGTTCCCCAAGTACATAGGTCCCATACCCATACATAGACAGGAAAGGGTTTGATTTCCTCCTGCCCTTACTCCTCTGTCTGCCCACCCACACTCCAATCCCCGGTGTTCTGTACTTGGGAAAGTAATGCGTGGGCTGGAAATTTGAAGCTCAGCAGCAGGCAGATACATCATGGATGAAAGGTGTCAATGCTCTTACCTTGAGATCAGTGTACTTGCTCACCCTCTGCCTCCTGCACAGCTGTTCACCAGGAAGATCAGTGTACTGCTCTCCCTCAGCCTCCTGCTGACACATTTCTGCACAGCTCTTCATCAGGAAGATCAGTGTACTGCTCTCGCTCTGCCTCCTGCAGACACCTTACTGCACAGCTCTTCACCAGGAAGATCAGTGTACTGCTCTCCCTCTGCCTCCTGCCAACACCTTCCTGCACAGCTGTTCACCAGGAAGATCAGTGTACTGCTCTCCCTCAGCCTCCTGCTGACACATTTCTGCACAGCTCTTCATCAGGAAGATCAGTGTACTGCTCTCGCTCTGCCTCCTGCAGACACCTTACTGCACAGCTCTTCACCAGGAAGATCAGTGTACTGCTCTCCCTCTGCCTCCTGCCGACACCTTCCTGCACAGCTGTTCACCAGGAAGATCAGTGTACTGCTCTCCCTCAGTCTCCTGCTGACACATTTCTGTACAGCTCTTCATCAGGAAGATCAGTGTACTGCTCTCCCTCTTCCTCCTGCTGACACCTTCCTGCACAGCTCTTCACCAAAGAGAGCAGTGTACTGCTCTCCCTCCTGCTGATACCCCCCTGCACAGCTCTTCACCAAAAAGATCAGTGTACTGCTCTCCCTCTGCCTCCTGTTGACACCTTCCTGCACAGTTCTTCACCAGGAAGATCAGTGTACTGCTCTCCCTCTGCCTCCTGCTGACACTTTCCTGCACAGCTCTTCAATAGGAAGATCAGTGTACTGCTCTCCCTCCTGCTGATACTCCCCTGCACAGCTCTCTAGGGGGGGGGGGATCAGTGTACTGCTCTCCCTCTGCCTCCTGCTGATAATCCCCTGTACAGCTCTTTACTGGGAAGATCAGTGTACTGCTCTCCCTCTGCCTCCTGCTGATAATCCCCTGTACAGCTCTTTACTGGGAAGATCAATGTACTGCTCTTGCTCTGCCTCCTGCCAACATGGACCCCCTGCCCAGCACATACACAGACATTTTGCATTTCTATTTCAGACGGAAATGTTTTACAAGCTAAGGGATCACATATACTTATATGTACTATATACCCCATGCATGCTGGATTGACATGAAAGGAGAGCAATTGTATAAAATCGGTTATTTATTTGTACAGTGCGGTAACTGATATGCACATTTATTATATTTACAAACAATAATAATACAATATATATAAATTACACATAGAATACGATGGCGGCAGTATGGATTGTCCACAGTATCCCTGTATATACCTCCTAACAAAGTCTTGGTCTACCCTGATCAATAGGTGGCACTATACTTTGATGTTTCAGTGAATACATCTTATACCACATAGAATTATTTAAAATGGGATTTTTGTACTTAAAGTCCCTTTCTTGGAGCCCTCTGAAAGACACAGAAGTCCTCAAAGCAGAACTTCACCCAAAAGTGGGAAGCCGGCTGAGATGCCGTAAGGAGTCATAGCTGGCTTCCCAAATTAAACATGCCAATGCTGGGGACACAAAGACCAAGGAAGAACCAGCCCGGGTGAGTATGGCGCTGGGTGAGCTCATTGCCTCAGGGCAAAGGCCCGGGATTTTATACTCATTGCCTCAGGATACAGGCTGGCATTATATACCCGTTGATCCAGGATATAGGATGGGATTCTGCACCCATTGCTTTAAGATAATGACAGGAGTTCTATACCCATTGTCCCACGATACAGGCTGTGATTATACTATATACATACTCATTGCCCCAGGGCAAAGGCCGGAATTCTATACCCATTGCTTCAGTATGCAAGCTGGGATTCTATACTTATTGCTTCTGATCAAAAAGCTGGGAATCTATACCCATTGTCTCAGGGCACAGACTGGAGTTCTATATTCCTTGTCCCAGGATACAGACTGGAGTACTATACTCATTGCCACAATTCACAGGCTGTAATTTATGGGATCTGAATGGATTTCTCATGGGGGGGTGGGGATATACACCAGAACCATGTCTAGTTCGATAAATTATAAAAAGGGCAATAATATATGTCAGGGAGTGTGAAATGCATGCAATATCATCCTACAGAAGATCTACTCAGAGTAATGTTGGAAGTCACACTATCAGACGGAACGTCTCCTGTTTAAACACAGGAGAAGCCACAGCTGGGTGTACTCTGCCCAGAGAACACAGTTTGGGGTCTCAGAAGAGTTATTATGCCACCCCAGGGTAGTGTCAAGACAGAGGTAGTGTGGCCGGCTAACTATAAATATGTAAAGTATATAATAAATGATATAACATATATCATAACATCACATGATATTTAGTGTAAGGCACACAGGAAGGAGCAGCCTGGTTGGAACTCCAGCGGGAAGCTCCTTCCGTATGGTACAAGTCCATGATTGGTAATACAGTCCTGCAGCATCCACAGACACCTCCGACTACGGAACTTGAATCTGCAGCTCGTCCTCATCGGGGTCACTTCCCATTTCTCCAGTATCATCGTTCCCGAATCGAGATGTGTGGAGCTTCCCAAACAGTGGTGTGTTCTGCTGACGGCGCAGCCTACAGACAAAGAATTAGAAATGTAAAGAGAGGCCTCCATATCTGTAACAGTTCCAGCAGTCTATATGTCTACTGGAGTAGGTGTCCCCTGAACCCCCCAATACACATACAAAAAGGTAGGTAGGTTCCCCTGACCCACACAGTCTGTGCCGAGCACCAGTCCAAGTACAGATAGGTAGTTTCCCCATTAAACCCCAATATACGTATAAAGAGGTGGTTGCCCCCTGACCCCCAATACATGTACAGAGAGGTAGGTGCCCTCTAACCCCCACCGTCTGTGCCCATTACCAGTCCAAGTACAGAGAGGTAGCTGCTCCATGACCATCAATCCATGTACAGAGAGTTAAGTGCCCCCAACCCCACAGACTGTGCCTAGCACTAGTCCACATATAGAGAGGTAGGTGCTCCCCGACCCTCAATGCACATACAGAGAGGAGGTCACCCCCTCAACACAGTGGGGGCGGTTTACTAAAACTGGAGCACACAGAATCTGGTGCAGCTGTGCATGTTAGCCAATCAGCTTCTAAAATTAAGCTTTGACAATAAAACCTGGGAGTTGATTGGTTTCTGTGCTGAGCTGCACCAGTTTTTGCACGCTCCAGTTTTAACAAGTCTCCCCCAATGTGTCTGACCCCAGTCCACATACTGAAAGGTAGGTGTCTTGTCTTCCTCGACCACCAAAATTTGGACAGATAGGTAGGTGCCCCCTGACCGCCACAATCTGTGCCTAATACCAATCCATGTACAGAGGGGTAGGTCATCCCTAACCCCTACACTACTTACCTTGACTGTAAATGCTCAAGTTGAACTTGCAGGTTCTCGTTCAGCTCTGTCTGCTCATCCAGAGATCTCTGCAGCTTGCGTGTTTGGTTCTGGGACTCATCTAGCTGCAAGAAGAGCACCATTGGCTGTTACTGGGAGGACATACCCCCACCACCTCCCCTCGCCCCTCCACCCTCCCCTCCCCCACTCATGAGCTTCCTTGAAGTATGACAAGATTATCTGTCATGAGAATAACATGGGGCTCCAATGTTTACATCTGCTGAAAATGCTAGTTACCAGATCCTCATACTGATCCCCAGGCTTCCATACTTTCAGCCACTGACTCAGAACAAGCATGCCGATCAGAAAATAAGTTATCTGTATCCTTGTTCCAGGTCACTGACCCCCCTGGATCAGCAGGATGGTCAGGCACATAGCTCCAGAAGAAGTCACCAATGACAGCATTTAACAGGACATGATTCCAGCTGTTCCAACCTTCCTTGTAGCTACCTGGTCCTCTGCCTGGCCCAGCTCCTTCTTCAGTTCCTCCACCCTGAGGCGCAGTTTCTTCACCTCCACCTCAAGTTGCTCCACCCTGCGGTTGGCATGAGTGAGCTCCGCGGTCTTCTCGTGATGTTGTTTCTTCAGTTTGGTGTGGCTGTGCCGCAGATCTGATAGTTCCTACCACACACAGAAAATCTAGTTATAAACCATTCCCTACACTTTCTGTACCCACTCAGTATTGGGGATTACACTGTTGGGTGTGTCCAGAGGACACAATGTGCCAGACAGACATTGTATAAGCTGGGCAGATACTCAGGGCTTCGGATTCACGTACAAACATCTGGTAAATTTCTGAAGTAATGAACATCTCATTGGAAGAAGGAATGCAAAAGATAATACTAAATGATTTCCCATTTAAATGGAAACAAGACGCGATTAAGTATCTTGGAATATATATTCCAAGTGACTTAAAACTTCTACAGGACATGAACTATAATAAAGCAATTTATAAGGTAAAAAAACTTTTAGGAAAATATGATAAAATAACTTATTCCTGGTTAGGGAAAATAAATATTCTAAAGATGGTGATACTACCAATTATGCTATATATTTTTCAAACTGTCCCTATTATACCATCAGGAAAGATTATGAAGGATTTAAGAGAAGCTGCAGAAAGTTTTATATGGTCGCATAAGGTTCCTAGAATAGGAAGAGAAGTATTAATAAGAACAAAAAAAAAAAAATGGAGGAATGCCAATGCCTGACTTCTCCAAATACCTCCAAGCAGCGTCAATAATGAGAATTATAGATTGGCAGCATAATGCAAAAAATAAACAATGGGTAAAGTTAGAAGAAGATATAATAGGGGCTAGAATAAAACATCAACCATGGATAAAATCTAATTTAAGACCAGAAGAAAAGGAGTTACCCATTTTTGTAAAAACAACATTAAAAATTTGGGATGATATAATAAAAAAAGGAAATCTCTCCTCAATGAGTGGCCCTATGACCCCATTATTTGCCAACCCCGAATTTAGACCAGCACTAAAAAGCAAAACATTTTTTAAATGGAATATGGAGGAGCATGAGCGAATAATACAAACCCTGATAGATAGGAGAATGACAACGTTTCAGGAAATGAGACATGAATATAATAATAAATGGCTGCAATACTCTCAGTTGAAAGCATATATAGATCCATTAATGATAAGTATTAACCACTTCCCGACCAGCGCACGACGATGTACGTCGACAGAATGGCACGGGCAGGCATATTGGCGTACAGGTACGTCCAATATTCAATGCCGCCCTGCCATCGGGAGCGCGCCGGCGGCGGCGCGCTCCCGCGCTGGTCGGGACCCCCGTGAGTCCGGTCGCGGGACCCGCGGACTCGATCGCTGCGGCCATCCCCGCGATCGTCTCACGGAGCGGCCGAATGGAGGAAATGCTGTGTAAACAACATTTCTCCATTCTGCCTAGCAACTAGTGATGCTGATCTCTGCTCCATGTGATTGGAGCAGAGATCAGTGTTTACTAAATGAAAGCCCAACCCCCCACAGTTAGTAACACACCCCTAGGAACACTTAACCCCTACACTGCCACCCACTGGTTAACCCTTTCACTGCCAGTGTCATTTACACAGGAATCACTGCATTTATATAGCAGTGATTACTGTATAAATGACAATGGTCCCAAAAATGTGTCAAAAATGTCCGATGGGTCCCCCACAATGTCGCAGTCACAATAAAAATCGCTGATCGCCGCCATTACTAGTAAAAAAAAAAAAATAATAAAAAATTATTAATAAAAATGCTATAAAACTATCCCTATTTTGTAAACGCTATAACTTTGCGCAAACCAATCAATAATTGCTTATTGCGATTTTTTTTTACCAAAAATATGTAGAAGAATACGTATCGGCCTAAACTGAGGGAAAAAAATGTTTTTTTATATATTTTTGGGGGATATTTATTATAACAAAAAGTAAAAAATAATGCGTTTTTTTCAAAATTGTCGCTCTATTTTTGTTTATAGCGCAAAAAATAAAAACCGCAGGGGTGATCAAATACCACCAAAAGAAAGCTCTATTTGTGGGAAAAAAAAGACGTCAATTTTGTTTGGGAGCCACGTCGCACGACCGCGCAATTGTCAGTTAAAGCGACGCAGTGCCGAATCGCAAAAAGTGGTCTGGTCTTTGACCAGCAAAATGGTCCGGTCTGCAAGTGGTTAATAGACAATTAACTGTATTCAAGCAAATAGTATTAAATAAGGATAAAAGCGAATAAAAAACTTTCTAAGATATACAATCTATTACTCCCTTATGGTGATATTAAAAAAATAGCAGCAGTGAAAAAAATGGGAGGAGGAAATAGGGAATGTGTTGACAGAGAAGGAATGGGAAGGGATATATGGAAGAATACATAAACTATCGGTAGCAATCAAAGACCAAGAAAAAAACTATAAAGTTGCAATAAGATGGTATAGAAGCCCAGTAGTAATGAATAGAATAAATAAAAGGAACCCTGAAACCTGTTGGAGATGCAAAATTGAAAAGGGTACTTTAGAACACATATGGTATAGCTGTTACAAGTTAAGAGATTTTTGGGGTAAGATAACAGAAATATATCAGCGAGTGACAGGTATTAGGATAAAGATAGATATAATGATAGTACTATTCTCTCTCACACCTAAATCATTAACACAGAAAGAGATAGAGTTTTTGCACTGTATGACTACAGCTGCAAAAGTTGTAATAGAGCGAAAATGGAAAAAGGAAAATGCTCCATTAATAATAGAGTGGAAATGTGAAATGAGTGAAACACACTATATGGAGAAGCAAATAAGAGAAGAAGGATATGTGGAGAATCCGATTTCAAAGCATTGGAAAAAGTGGGAGGAGTTTTGCACCTCAGGGAACCTTAAGGAATATTTGTAAGTGAGGAAGTGAGGAGCGATGGGGTAGGTGGGAGGGATGAGGGCTGATTTATATATATATATATATATATATATTTTTTTTTTTTTTTTTTTTTTGAGAAATATGTAGTAGTTGATGGATGTTAGGTATGTTGATGGATGTTTTGTATGTTTTATAATAATAAAGAAATAATAAAGAAAGATTTGAAACAAACATCTGGTAAATTTAAGGCCCACTGTGTCTGGTGTGAAGGGTGAATTATACAATGAAATAGATGAATGTAAAGAGGGAGGGTCTGGGGTGCTTAGGCGCCCTCCGTGTATGGTATGATGAGTAATGATATAATGGCATGCTTTAAATGTAGGGCACTTTTCAGGGACTCTTTAGACGGCACCGTGTTATTGATCTGTCTCTGGAATGCTTCTTCTCATCGGAGAGGAAATTATTTCACGGGTGTCTGCATGGGAGATGGGAGAATAGTGTCGATTGGACAGTAAAGAACTTCCATTCTGCCAGTCCCAGCAGTGACCGGATCTCACCTTGTTCATTCCCTAATTCCCAGCAGTGACCAGATCTCACCTTGTTCATTCCCCCAGTCCCAGCAGTGACCGAATCTCACCTTGTTCATTCCCTAATTCCCAGCAGTGACCAGATCTCACCTTGTTCATTCCCCCAGTCCAGGCAGCGAGTGGATATCCCCTTGTTCATTCCCCAAGTCCCGGCAGTGACCGGATCTTGCCTTGTTCATTCCCCAATTCCAGGCAGTGACTGGATCTCACCGTGTTCATTCCCCAAGTCCCGGGAGTGATGGATCTCACCTTGTTTATTCCCCCAGTTCCGGCAGTGACCGGATCTCACCTTGTTCATTCCCCAAGTCCCGGCAGTGATTGTATCTCACCTTATTCATCCCCCCAGTCCTGGTTTCACCTTTTTTGTTTCCTTAATCCTGGCAATGATCAGATCTCACCTTGTTCATTCACCCTACCCCTGGCAGTGATCAGATCTCACCTTGTTCATTCACCCTACCCCTGGCAGTGATCAGATCTCACCTTGTTCA
Organism: Lithobates pipiens; assembly: GCF_037356315.1. Classification (NCBI taxonomy): domain Eukaryota; kingdom Metazoa; phylum Chordata; class Amphibia; order Anura; family Ranidae; genus Lithobates; species Lithobates pipiens. The sequence goes on along the minus strand of NW_027507686.1, from coordinate 35,144,054 downwards.
TTCACCCTACCCCTGGCAGTGATCAGATCTCACCTTGTTCATTCACCCTACCCCTGACAGTGAACGGATCCTACCTTGTTCTTCTCGAAGAGCTCAGACTGGATGGACTTTAGGTCAGTGTCCAGGGCGCTGGCGGTCTGCCTCCTCTTGCGGGTGAGCACCTCTTCCAAGTCTTGGATCTGAAGCCTCAGCTTCTTGTTTTCCCGTTCTAGATTGAGTTTCTCTGTTTCCAGTCTCTCCCGGCGGCCCCACTCCTCTGCATTCTCTGCCTGGAGACCCTCCATCTGGGTAAGAAGACACAAAGATAAAGATCCAGGACAATGCCACCATGGCCCATCTATCACCATAACCACTCCAGACACTTACCTCAGCTCGGAGCTCTGCCAGCTTCTTATCCATGCTGGAGCGAACACCCAATTCATCCTGCAGGTCCTCCGAGATCCGACCAAGCTCATCCTGGTGGCGCTCCTGAAGGAGAGAGAGCTGTGGAGAGATAGTGGAGATTAGATTTGTGCACTTAACTGACTTCATTCATTCATATTCTTGTATAAAGCATAACTAGCTCTCTCCAACGTAAACATATTGCACCTTGGTGCAGATGGAGGCAGCCATACCACACAACACATATACAGCCTCTTCTTCCTGCTCAGTGACTACTGCTCTTCTCAGGATAAGCCAATGGGCCATGATCTGATCATAAATCATCCCATTGTGACTTACTGATGCTGGTTGTTCAGCAAGGATATTGACTGCAATGACATTCTACTACTAGGGGGAGCACCTTCAACTGGGAGAATGTTAAAGGATAGATGAGAGTCCCTCTGGAGTGACAATAACTGTGACCCGAGTCTCACCTGTGTCATCACGTCCTGGCGAGACTTGTTCAGCTCCTCACATTTCATCTTCCAGTGGCTGATCTCTCCCTCCATCTTCTCTATGGTCTTACTGAGAAGCATCTTGTCTCTAATGAAGAGAAACCATTCATTAGAAGCAACCAATCAGATTTCATCTTCCTGATCTGAAGCAAGTCTTCCTTACCATGTCTGTCGCCAATCATGCCATTACAGGGAGCCATAATAATGGCGCACATCAACAGCACTCTCTGCAGTCACAGCAAAGTGCAAATGAAGAATAATGCCATCCATGCATCATAACACACAAAAACAGATGCAGCACAGACGCACAGGTACCTGCAGACACAGAGCTGAGAGGGCGAAGCAGCAGGAAGAGGAGCCGGTCAGTAGGCGGATGAAGAGAGGAAGAAGAGGAGGCGTGGTTAGTGGACAATCTTCCTATAACACGACAATCTGATTGGACAGATGGATGATGTTACATACAGTGGGAGGGGAGTCAACTCGTGAAATGTCAGGTATACCATCACAGTTCTATTAAGGTGGATGTAAGCCTTTTAAAAATGACTTTTGCAATGACAATAAAATGTTGCACTTTATATAATTTTTAAATTGTAATAATTCCTGGTGATCCTGCGATGGAAGTCTTTTTCCAAGTACTTCCTGTTATAGGGGGACAATGCTCTGCTCCTGTCTCTCAGCTGTCCTTCTGCGCGATCACCCTGATGTCCTGGATGGTGCTCGCCTCCCCCATCTCTTGGACGGTGCTCGCCTCCCCCCTGTGCTGGATGGGGCTCAATCCCCTCTCCTGGATTATAATCCTCCTCTCCTGGATAATATTCACTCCCTTCCTCCTGCCATGAAATTCCTTTTCCAGGCACTTCCTGTTCTATGGGAACAACACTCTGCTACCGCCTCTCAGCTGTTCTTCTGTACTATCACAATGTCACCCAGGCTTCCAATGGAGACTACAAGTGGGTGTACCAACACACATTACACAGACATGGTTCACTGTTGTCACCATCAGGAAACCCGACCTTAGAAATGCTATTCAGCTATAGCGGTGCATGTAGACAGAAAGTGGCTGCAGAAGTTCAGCAGCATAGAGATGGAACAAAAGAGGGGAAAAAAGGTGAAAACAAGATTTTAGAAAAAATAATGATAATATAACACAGTCTTTAAAAAATCCCCACATCACTTCAATGGATGAGAATGGCAAAGATTCACTACAGCCCTATGATGCTCACTTCCCCTATCTCCTGGATGGTGCTTACCTCACTACAGCCCTATGATGCTTACCTCCCCCATCTCCTGGGTGGTGCCCACCTCCCCCATCTCAAGGATGGCGCTCAATTCCCTCATCTCCTGGATGGCGCTCACCCCCCCCCCCCCCATCTCCTGGATGGCGCTCACCCCCCCCCCATCTCCTGGATGGCGCTCACCCCCCCCCCATCTCCTGGATGGCGCTCACCCCCCCCCCCCCCATCTCCTGGATGGCGCTCACCCCCCATCTCCTGGATGGTGCTGCCAGCCCCCCCCCCCCCATCTCCTGGATGGCGCTCACCTCCCCCCATCTCCTGGATGCTGCTCACCCCCCCCCTCCATCTCCTGGATGGTGCCCACCTCCTCGATCTCCTGGATGGCGCCCACCTCCCCCATCCCCTGGATGTTGCTCACTTCTCTCTCTTGGATTGGAACCCCCCTCTCCTGGATGATATTCACTCCCCTCTCCTGGATCATACTCACTTTCCTTTCACGGATTATACTCACTCTCTCTCCTTCAATAGAACCTTCTGACCTTCATCCAGCCTCAGCTTCAGTGCAGTGATCTTAGACACATCTTCATCGCTGGGCCCCACGTCATCCCAGGGCCTGGACCTTGGGCTACGGGATGGGCCTCCACTCTCTGGGAAAACTCCGTTCTCCATCTCCTAACAGGTAACAACAGAAGGTCATGTGACAACCCAACTCCTGACAAACTTTTCTTCAATCTGGATGGCGAAGGACATGGTCAGAACCACTGTGGGGAACAGTCTTTTACTTCTGTCCCCTCCTACAGCAGGACCAGCTAAAAGGGAGTGTCGAGTTCACTGGGGCAGGAAGTCAAATCTCTCCTAAGGCAGTGCACCCCACAGAGGTTCCTTCCTCATCCCATATAAAGCAAAGGTTTTGGCTGGTGGTGTGCTTTAAAACACAGCAAAGGGTTAGGTTGCAGTCCCCTAGCAGACTACAGAAGAGGCTTGAGGTAGCTGAGCACCAACTATAATAACTGAATTGCACCAGCTACTTCCTTCTCCAGATCCTCAATGCTTTCCAAACCTCTTCATTACCACATGCCATATATGGAGTTTTGGAGCTCAGGGACAGCTGCATCTCTGCACCCCCTGGGTCACTGTGTGAACTGTTCACTAAAGCAAAGAGTGCTGTAACCTACAGCAACCGCATTCCCATTCTTTGACTTCAGATGATGGAAAGGCGGTTTCTGATTGGTTTGGATTACTGCACTTTGCCTTAGGGAAAAACAAACAAAAAAACAGCTCACCAGCATAGCCCAATGTACCCCCAGTGTCCAAGCACTATCCTCTGTACATCAGACTAGCCTTACCTTAGATCGGTGCGGTTTCTCAGCATCCACGTCTCGCACAGGTTCCTCAGTATCCTGGTCATTGGCTCCTTTTTTTCCTTGAAGTCTTTCTAGTTCCCTGCGGAGTTGCTCCGTCTCAGCAGTGGCCTCTTGGCGCTCCCTCTTCAAAGCACTTAACTCTTTGCTGAGAACCTCAAGCCGACCACGGAGCTGGACACCTTCCTCTCTGGCTTTGTTGCGTTCGGCTCTCACTTTGCTCCACTTTTCTCTCCAGTTGGCTGTACAGTCCGACCACCAGCGCATGGTCTTCTCCATCTGAGCCGCCCGCGCCCTGGCCTCCTCCAGCTCTCGCAGTCGAAGCTCCTCGCGGCTCTCCCAGTCCCCAGGCGGCATAGGAATCGGAGTCTGAGGGATGGGAGATGGCGTCAGGCTCTTTGGTGAAGGTGTAAGGGAGTCAGGATGATGCATACGTTCAGGCTGGGCATTCCCCAAGCTGCAGAGAAGCTCTGAGCTTTGTAGCAGCAGAGGAGAGTCAAGGAGCCGGGGGCTTGGACCACTACTCTGACTCATCCTGGCCAATGATGGGTGCAATTCCTCTGTGCAGAGTGATCTGTTGGGGGTTGTAATTGTGCCGCTAATGAACGTTGTGTGAAGCGGTGGCGTAGATAAAGGAACGTTCCTACAGAGTATTAATTGCCAGGCGGTAATTAATCAGAGATGTCTGAGGGGGACAGGCTCCTGGGCCCGGAGGCGCTGCACCCCCTCAGACGGCAGAAGAGTCCCAGTGACTAATCCTGAGCCACATCTGGTGGCGGCCTTTTGTATCCAACGTCAGCTGTACAATGCCCTCCTGGAATGCGCTTGACACGCCATCAACACCACAGATGACTTCCACACCCTGAAGACCAAACACAAAGATCAATTAAAGAAGGACACAGAGGTAAGTTTATACAACAATCTCACTGACATAACCAACCAGATTTAATGTGTATGGGCAGGATGGACTACATATATAACTATTTCCCTTCCAGTACCCCCAGAGCAGATGGCACCAATCAGATCTAATGTGAATAGAAAGGGTGAGCTGAATGTCATCATCACCCCCTCTGCTTCCCCAGAGCAGACACCACCAATCAGATCTAATGTGCATGGGTGAGGCGGGCTACTTATGAGCATCTCCCCTCCCCCAAGAAGAGATGGAACCGATCAGATCCCGTATGTATGGGAAAGGTGAGCTACATACAATCTCCTCTCCTCCTACTCCCCAACAGGAGCCACCAGGTGTGTACCCTCATCCGACAACTTTCCGTCATCCCCTACTTCAGGTGTGTACCCTCACCTGACCCCCCTCTCCAGGTGTGTACCCTCACCTGACAATCACCCATCACCCCCCTCTCCAGATGTGTACCCTCACCTGACAATCTCCCATCACCCCCCTCTACAGGTGTGTACCCTCACCTGACAATCTCCCATCACCCCCCTCTACAGGTGTGTACCCTCACCTGACAATCTCCCATCACCCCCCTCTCCAGGTGTGTACCCTCACCTGACAGTCTCCCATCACCCCCTCTCCAGGTGTGTACCCTCACCTGACAATCTCCCATCACCCCCCTCTCCAGGTGTGTACCCTCACCTGACAGTCTCCCATCACCCCCTCTCCAGGTGTGTACCCTCACCTGACAATCTCCCATCACCCCTCTCTCCAGGTTTGTTTCCTCACCTGACAATCTCCCATCACTCCTCTCTCCAGGTTTGTACCCTCACCTGACAATCTCCCATCACCCCTCTCTCCAGGTGTGTACCCTCACCTGACAATCACCCATCACCCCCTCTACAGGTGTGTACCCTCATCTGACAATCTCCCATCACCCCCCTCTACAGGTGTGTACCCTCATCTGACAATCTCCCATCACCCCCCTCTACAGGTGTGTACCCTCATCTGACAATCTCCCATCACCTCCCTCTCCAGGTGTGTACCCTCATCTGCCAAATCTCCCATCATTCTCCTCTTCAGGTGTGTACCATCCCATGACAATCTCCCATTGTCCCCCTCTCCAGGTGTGTACCCTCACCTGACAATCTCTCATCATCCCCCCTCCTGGTTTATACCATCACCTGACAATCTCCCATCACCCCCCTCTGGGTGTGTACAGTCACCTGACAATCTCCCATCATCCCTCTCTCCATCTGTATACCATCCCCTGACAATCTCCCATCATCCCCCCCTCCAGGTGTGTACAGTCACCTGACAATCTCCCATCATCCCCCCCTCCAGGTGTGTACAGTCACCTGACATTCTCCCATCACCCCCCTCTCCAGGTGTGTACCCTCACTTTACAATCTCCTATCACCCCCCCCTCCTGGTTTATACCATCACCTGACAATCTCCCATCACCCCCCTCTGGGTGTGTACAGTCACCTGAAAATCTCCCATAATCCCTCTCTCCATGTGTATACCATCACCTGACAATTTCCCATCATCCCCCCCTCCAGGTGTGTACAGTCACCTGACAATCTCCCATCATCCCCCCCTCCAGGTGTGTACAGTCACCCGACAATCTCCCATCACCCCCCTCCCCTCCAGGTGTATACCATCACCTGACAATCTCCCATCATCCCCCTCTCCATGTGAAGTCACATCTCTCCAGGGCAATCTGGAAATCTGAGAAAAGGTGATTTTGGTGTCAGCAGTCAGGAGGAATCCACAGTGTATAAAAGACTCCAGACAGACACTGTGCTGGGCCCTACAGATCCCGAGCTGAGGGGGCTGGGCTCCTATAGGCTCCATGCTGCGGGGTGAGCTCCCACAGAACTCTTTTGGGCCTCTATAGATTCTATTTGGGGGGGGGAGGGCCCCTACAGACGCTGTGCCCCTATAGATTCCATTGTGGGGGGGGGGGCTCTTCATTCTCACCCGCAGGCTAAAAATTGCACTGCTGCAAATACTCCTTCAAGAATAATGAGAACCATCTGCAGAAAACGTTCCCACAATGCCTTGCAGCAACGCTTGGGGCTCCCAGATGTCCCGTCATTCCTCCCCTTCATGTGGCTTGGCGTTCTTCCTGCCTCATAGCGAGCAATATGACGTCAGTATACACTGCGCTGTGCAAGGACCTGTATCCGGCACGTTCCCTGGATAACAGCTGAATTCTCACTCTGGGGAGATTATGTGGCACTGTCACCCATAACAGCCAATCAGGTGCATTCCCTAAAGAAGGTCCAATGGGATTCATCGGTTTGGTTTTCATAAGTCACCCGACACCAGATAATCACCATCAGTAGATCTGGCCTCACTGTCACAATGACAATGTGCATCGGTGCTCCAATCTGATTGGACTTTGTTTCAGGGGCAAACGCGATATTCTCCACGCCCACGTCCCTGAAAACGGCTATTCGCTAATCTTGGATGCTGGAATGACCAGGCTGGGAACCTTAGGAGACGTCACCGGCACACCGAGTCCCCAAAAAGGGTTTACAGCTTTATTTTCACGGTGCACATATTGGTACTATAACCTACACCCCCGGTACTATAACCTACATCTTGTACTATACACCCCCTGGTACTATAACCTACAGCTTCTACTATACACCCCCCGGTACTATAACCTACATCCTGTACTATACACCCCCTGGTACTATAACCTATATCTTGTACTATACACGCCCCGGTACTATAACCTACGTCCTGTACTATACACCCCCCAGTACTATAACCTAAAGCTTGTACTATACCCCCCCCTTGTACTATAACCTACAGCTTCTACTATCCACCCCCCGGTACTATACACCCCCCGGGTACTATAACCTGTAGCTTCTACTATCCATCCCCGGTACTATAACCTACATCCTGTACTATACACCTCCGGTACTATAACCTACAGCTTCTACTATCCACCCCTCTGGTACTATAACCCACATCTTGTACTATACACCCCCGGTACTATAACCTACATCCTGTACTATACACCCCCTGGTACTATAACCTACATCCTGTACTATATACCCCCTGGTACTATAACCTACATCCTGTACTATATACCCCCTGGTACTATAACCTACATCCTGAACTATACACCCCCCCGGTACCATAACCTACATCCTGAACTATACACCCCCCGGTAATATAACCTACAGCTTCTACTATCCACCCCCCCCCCCCAGTACTATAACCTACATCCTGTACTATCCACCCCTCCTGTACTATAACCTACATCCTGTACTATACACCCCCTGGTACTATAACCTACATGCTGTACTATACACCCCCTGGTACAATAACCTACATCCTGTATTATAACCTACAACTTGTACTATACACCCCCCCGGTACTATAACCTACAGCTTGTACTATACATGCCCCCGGTACTATAACCTACATCCTGTACTATACACCCCCCCGATACTATAACCTACATCCTGTACTATATACCCTCCGGTACTATAACCTAAAGCTTGTACTATACACCCCTCCGGTACTATAACCTACATCCTGTACTATAACCCCCCCCGGTACTATAACCTACAACTTGTACTATACTCCCCCACCGGTACTATAACCTACAGCTTGTACTATACACCCCCTGGTACTATAACCTACAGCTTGTACTATACACCCCCCGGTACTACAACCTACAGCTTGTACTATACACCCCCCCCCCCAGTAATATAACCTACAGCTTGTACTATACACCCCCCAGTACTATAACCTACAGCTTGTACTATACACCCCACAGTACTATAACCTACATCTTGTACTATACACCCCCCCAGAACTATAACCTACATCTTGTACTATACACCCCTCCGGTACTATAACCTACAGCTTGTACTATACATCCCCCAGTACTATAACCTACAGCTTGTACTATACACCCCCCCCAATACTATAACCTACATCCTGTACTATAAACCTGTCCCGACCTCCGCCCATAAAATACACCTCCATGTACTACACACCACCCTTGTATAACACACCTTCCCCCTGTACTATACCCCTTCCCCCCTGTCAACTATACACCTCATTCCTCCCCCTCCCCCATACTATACACATCATTCCTGTACTATACCCCTCCATACTAAACAGCCTTCTGTACTATACGTTGTCATCCCCCCATAATACTATACATCTCCATATACCCCTCAATTACATACCACCAACCCATACTTTACACCTTCCCCTTGTACTATAACCTCCCCGTTCTACTATACACCTCGATGTACCCCCGTACTACTACTATACACCTCCTCATGTTCTATACATCCCCGTACTACTCTACACCTCCCATGTACTATACATCCCCTGTACTACTATACACCTCCCTATTCTACTATACACCCCCCTTACTACTATACACCTCCCCCTGTACTATACACCTCCCTTACTACTATACACCCCCTGTGCTACTATACACCCCCTTACTACTATACACCTCTCTTACCACTATACACCCCCCCCCCCCCCCATGTACTATACTACCCCTGTACTACTATACACCTCCATGTACCCATTAACTACACACCTTCCCCACAATACTATTTATACATTTCATAACCCCCCTCCCGACTCCTCCCCCTGTACTATACACCCCCCCATACTACTATACACCCCCCATACTACTATACACCTCCCCTGTACTATACACCCCCTGTACTACTATACACCTCCCTGTACTACATATCTCCCACTATACACACACCTCCTCCCTGTACTACAGTTGGAGTTCCCCTTTATTCCGGAGTTCGGTTCCTTTTATGTGAAGGGTGATCACAGCGCTCCCTGCTGGTCATAGCATCCACCTACCCGATCCGGGTCACCTCCGTCCGGTACCTCAACGACCCGCCCGGATCCGGAAACTTAACGCTCCACCCACTTCCGAAACTTCCCACCCACAGCCCAATATCCGAGACCCCGCCCATAATACAGACACGGAGAGGAGGGAAGGAGGACTTCTATACACCGCCGCTGTATAGAAGGACTGGAAAAGCCCGCCCCTTTTACAGGATTACTTCTACACTCCGCCCCCTGACCACTGAGATCCGCCCCTCATTGTATATATAAATACACATATCTCCCCCCCAGATCAGCCATCATATGATGACCCCTCTCCATATATCTATCCCTGTATACCCCCATATACACAGATCAGCCATCACATGATGACCCCCCCCTCCATACATATATCCCTTTATACCCCCGTATGCACAGATCAGCCATCACATGATGACCCCCCCCCCCCTCCATACATATATCCCTGTATACCCCCGTATACACAGATCAGCCATCATATGATGACCCCTCTCCATATATCTATCCCTGTATACCCCCATATACACAGATCAGCCATCACATGATGACCCCCCCCCTCCATACATATATCCCTTTATACCCCCGTATACACAGATCAGCCATCACATGATGACCCCCCCCCTCCATACATATATCCCTGTATACCCCCGTATACACAGATCAGCCATCATATGATGACCCCTCTCCATATATCTATCCCTGTATACCCCCATATACACAGATCAGCCATCACATGATGACCCCCCCCTCCATACATATATCCCTTTATACCCCCGTATACACAGATCAGCCATCACATGGTGACCCCCCTCCATACATATATCCCTGTATACCCCCATATACACAGATCAGCCATCACATGATGACCCCCCCTCCATATATATATCCCTGTATACCCCCCATATACACAGGTCAGTCATCACATGATGACCCCCCTCCATGTATATATCCCTGTATACCCCCATATACACAGATCAGACACCACATGATGACCCCCCTAAATGTATATATCCCTGTATACCCCATATACACAGGTCAGTCATCACATGATGACCCCCCCTCCATACATATATCCCTGTATACCACCCATATACACAGATCAGCCATCACATGACTAAACCCCCTCCGTGTATATATCCCTGTATACCCCCCATATACACAGATCAGCCATCACATAATGACCCCCCTCCATGTATATATCCCTGTATACCCCCCCATATACACAGATCAGTCATCACATGAGGACTCCCCCTCCATACATATATCCCTGTATACACAGATCAGCCATCACATAATGACCCCCCCTCCATACCTACATTTACCGGACACTTTATTAGGTACACCTGTTCAATTGCTTGGTAACACAAATTGCTAATCCGCCAATCACATGGCAGCAGCTCAATGCATTTGGGCATCTAGACGTAGTGAAGACGACTTGCTGAAGTTCAAGCATCAGAATGGGGAAGAAAGGGGATTTAAGTGACTTTTAAAGTGGCATGGTTGTTTGTGCCAGATGGGCTGGTCTGAGTATTTAAAAAAACTGCTGATCTACTGAGATATCCACACATAACCATCTCTCAGGTTTACAGAGAATGGTCTGAAAGAGAGAAAATATCCAGTGAGCAGCAGTTGTGTTGACAGAAATGCCTTGTTGATATCAGAGGAGAATGGGCAGACTGGTTGGAGATGATAGAAAGGCAACAAGTAACTCAAATAACCACTCGTTACACCCAAAGTAAGCCGAATACCATCTCTGAATGCACAACACATCGAACCTCAAAGCAGATGGGCTACAGCAGCAGAAGACCACACCAGGTGCCACTCCTGTCAACTAAGAACAGGAAACTGAGAACTACATTTCGGACAGACTCACCAAAATTGGACAATAGAAGATTGGAAAAACGTTGCCTGGACTGATGAGTCTCGATTTCAGCTGCGACATTCAGATGGTGGGGTCAGAATTTGGTGTAAACAACATGAAGGCATGGATCCATCCTGCCTTGTATCACCGGTTCAGGCTGGTGGTGTAATGGTGTGGGGGATATTTTCTTGGCACACTTTGGGCCTCTTAGTACCAATTGAGCATCATTGAAACACCACGGCCTCCCTGAGTATTGTTGCTGATCATGTCCATCCCTTTATGACTACAGTGTCCCCATCTTCTGATGGCTCCTTCCAGCAGGATAATGTACCATGTCACAAAGCTCCAATCATCTCACCACTGGACAATGAGGTCTCTGTACTCCAATGGCCTCCACACTCACCAGATCTCATCCAATAGAGCACCTTTGGGATGTGGAGGAACATGAGATTTGCATCATGGTTGTGCAGCCGACAAATCTGCAGCAACTGTGTGAAGCTTTCATGTCACTATGGACCAAAATCTGAGGAATGTTTCCAACACCTTGTTGAATTTTAGCCACAAATAATTAAATCAGTTCTGAAGGCAAAAGGGGGTCCATCCCGGGACTAACAATTTGTACCTAAGTGACCGCTGAGTGTATAGACCAGTGATAGCGAACCTTGGCACCCCAGATGTTTTGGAACTACATTTCCCATGATGCTCCTGCACTGTACAGCGTAGTGGAGCATCATGGGAAATGTAGTTCCAAAACATCTGGGGTGCCAAGGTTCACCATCACTGGTCTATACTTACCTATTCTCAGGCAGCTCCGCTCCAGTCCCCACAGTTCAGGATGGGGGGTGGCGGTGGCCAGTAACAGAGGGTTCCAGTTGGGAGGGTGGCTTAGTATCTATGTAAGAATTCCCTTTTCAGCAGTGGGTCCCTATGCTAGGGCCAATGCAGTACAGAACTTTCCTAGGGATGGGGCCTGGACCATGGAAGAAGCAAGGCCTTGAGAGTGTGTGGATTCCCTTCTAAACCTATGGGTTGGAGCAAGACAAGTGTGCAGTGCTAAAGAACTGGTGGATAGTTAGTGTTATGCACTGTTAGTCTGGCCATACATTATACAATTTTCTTTAGATTACTTGACGCGTTTTGCACCGTGATCAGTGCTTAATCATAGCTAAGCGTAAGCACTGATCACGGTGCGAAACGCGTCAACATTTTTTGTACCCTGTTATCTTTTTGCTGTGGATTATTTGATGTGACCTATGTTATTTCAATAAAAGACCGGATTTCAAGTCTTTCTCCAGTGTGCGGCTATCCAGAGTTATGTAGTGTAAGGGTCTGCCTAATTGGATACAATTGAGTGTTGTTTAGTTTTGACCTCACATTATATGTTTTTTTTGGTAAATCTAAAAGAAAATTGAACAAGAGAATTGAACATGTATGGCTGGCCTTAGCCTCAAAATGCTCTGTCATCTGGTGCCGTGATGGGTAGGAAAAGACCATTATAACCATTATAACCGAATGGTGTGGTGACATAGTCCTTTCCTGTTGTGGGGCTGAGTGAAGTAATATGTCCTTTGGCCACAAGATGGTGCTAACTCCCACAAGAGCAACATAAAATATGGTCATGTTGGCCGCATGCAGTTTCCGTATGTGGTCACCTGTTTACTGCTAACATCATGCACAGGTCCTCACTCTACTCTCTCTCTCTCTCTATATATATATATATATATATATATATATATAGCAGGGAAAATAATTTTTTAATCCCCTGCAGATTTTGTAGGTTTGCCCACTTACAAAGAAACAAAGGGTCTATCATTTTTATCATAGGTGTATTTTAAATGATAGAGACAGAATATCAACCAAAAATCCAGAAAATAACACATGCTACAAATGTTATAAATTGAGTTTCAGTTCAGTGAGTAAAAAAAGTATTTGATCCCCAAGCAAAACCTGACTTAGTTCTTGGTGGAGAATCCCCTATTGGCAATCAGAGGTGAGAGGTTTCTTGTAGTTGGTTGCCAGGTTTTCACACATCTCAGGAGGGATTTTGGCATAGCTCCCAACTGTACCTGATTTCGAGGGACTGTCCCTGATTTGGAGCAATGTCCCTCTGTCCCTCTTTCTTCTTCATTTGTCCCTCATTTTGGTCTGATCTCTATAATTGTATATTTTATCTTTCAAAAAGGGTTTCCCAATGCTAAACCTTTCATCCAATTATTAAATTGCTGCAGTTGTAAAATTATATAAATAATAATATAAATAATAATATAATATAAAAGAATAGCAGTGGTAAAAAAAAAAAGCACTTGTGGATTCAATTAACCTTTTTTTTTTTAAAGTTAATTCTCCTTTAACCACTTCCCGCCCGGCCTATAGTAGAATGACGGCCGGGTGGTGGTTCAGTTATTATGACTGGGCGTCATATGACGTCCTTCAGGATAACAGCCGCCATGCACCCATGGGGGCACGCATTGTGGCGATCTGTGGTGCGGTGTGTCAGTCTGACACACCGCTTCACCGATCTTGGTAAAGAGCCTCCAATGTGAGTACACCGCTCACATTTTTGTAAATATTTTATTCTGTCTTTTCATGTGACAACACTGAAGAAATGACACTTTGGTACAATGTAAAGTAGTGAGTGTACAGCTTGTAAATTTGCTGTTCCCTCAAAATAACTCAACACACAGCTATTAATGTCTAAACCACTGGCAACAAAAGTGAGTACACCCCCAAGTAAAAATGGCCAAACTGGGCACAATTAACCATTTTCCCTCCACGGTGTCATGTGACTCGTTAGTGTTACAAGGTCTCCGGTGTGAATGAGGAGCAGGTGTGTTAAATTTGGTGTTATCACTCTCACTCTCTCATACTGGTCACTGGAAGTTCAACATGGCACCTCATGGCAAAGACCTCTCTGAGGATCTGAAAAAAAGAATTGTTGCTCTACATAATGATGACCTAGGCTATAAGAAGATTGCCAAGGCCCTGAAACTGAGCTGCAGCATAGTGGCTAAGACCATACAGTGGATTAACAGGACAGGTTCCAATCAGAACAGGCCTCGCCATGGTCGACCAAAGAAGTTGAGTGCACGTGCTCAGCGTCATATCCAGATGATGTCTTTGGGAAATAGACTTATGAGTGCTGCCAGCATTGCTGCAGAGGTTGAAGGGGTTGAGGGTCAGCCTGTCAGTGCTCAGACCATACGCTGCACACAGCATCAAATTGGTCTGCATGGCTCTCGTCCCAGAAGGAAACCTCTTCTAAAGATGATGCACAAGAAAGCCCGCAAACAGTTTGCTGAAGACAAGCAGACTAAGGACATGGATTACTGGAACCATGTCTTGTGGTCTGATGAGACCAAGATAAACTTATTTGGTTCAGATGATGCCAAGTGTGTGTGGTGACAACCAGGTGAGGAGTACAAAGACAAGTGTGTCTGGCCTACAGTCAAGCATGGGGGTGGGAGTGTCATCGTCTGGGGCTGCATGAGTGCTGCCGGCACTGGGGAGCTACAGTTCATTGAGGGAACCATGAATGCCAACATGTACTGTGACATACTGAAGCAGAGCATGATCCTCTCCCTTCAGAGACTGGGCCGCAGGACAGTATTCCAACATGATAACGACCCCAAACACACCTCCAAGACGACCACTGCCTTGCTAGAGAAGCTGAGGGTAAAGGTGATTGACTGACCATGCATGTCTCCAGACCTAAACTCTATTGAGCATCTGTTGGGCATTCTCACACAGAAGGTGGAGGAGCGCAAAATCTACAAAAATCCACCAGCTCTGTGATGTCGTCATGGAGGAGTGGAAGAGGACTGCAGTGGCAACCTGTGAAGCTCTGGTGAACTCCATGCCCAAGAGGGTTAAGGCAGTGCTGGAAAATAATGGTGGCCACACAACACAGTGACACTTTGGGCCCAATTTGGACATTTTCATTTAGGGGTGTACTCACTTTTGTTGCCAGTGGTTTAGACATTATTGGCTGTGTGTTGAGTTATTTTGTGCGGACAGCAAATTTACACTGTTATACAAGCTGTACATTCACTACTTTACATTGTAGCAAAGTGTAATTTCTTCAGTGCTGTAACATGAAAAGACAAAAAAATATTTACAGAAATGTGAGGGGTGTACTTAATTTTGTGAGATACTGTCAATCCCCTTTGCGCCGAGCATACGCATATATGCAGCCTCAGCTTTCAGGGGTTATACCGGGATGATGCCCGCAGCTGCAGTCATCATCCCGGTACCGTTTAGAGCTGGCAATCAGCTTTCCAGGGATAACAACCGATGTGGCTAAAAGCCACTCAATTGTTATACCGGAGAAGCGGGAGGGGACACCCCCCCCTCCCACCGCTCTTACCGGGAGTCCCATCCCACTGGGAGACCTGATCTATGATGCGCCACTTCCCGGGGCCTAGAGATAGACTGGCTGAATGTAAACACGGAGGCGAAGTCATAACGTCACTTCCTGTTTACGCGGCTGCCAATGGTGCCGGAATTTAAAAAAATATACAGTATTCAGAATCGGCGATCTGAATACTTTGAAGTGCAAAGGAGGGGTTGGAGGTCTTTTAGACCCCTGATTCCTCCATAAAGAGTACCTGTCACCACCTATTACTGTCACAAGGGATGTTTACATTCCTTGTAACAGCAATAAAAGTGATCAAAAAAATTTTTTTAAACACAATTTATTAATATAAAAATAAATAAGAAAACATTTTTTTTTTAAAGTGCCCCCGTCCCAGCGAGCTCATACAGCAAAGAAAACACATACGGAAGTCGTGCCCGCATATATAAACGGTGTTCAAATCACACGTGATGTATCATCAGGTCAGAGCGAGAGCAATAATTCTAATTAGACCTCCTCTGTAACTTTAACCTGGTAACCGTAAAAAAAAAAAAAAAAGAAAAGTCGCCTATGGAGATTTTTAGGTACCGTAGTTTGTCGCCATTCCGCGAGTGCGTGCAATTATAAAGCATGACATGTTTGCCATCTATTTACTCGGCGTAACATCATCTTTCACATTATACAAAAAAAAAATTGGGCTAACTTTAATGTTTCGTCTTTTTTAAATTTATAATTTCCCAAAAAGTTGTGTTTAAAACACCTCAGCGCAAATACCGTGCAACATAAAATATTGCAACAATCGCCATTTTATTCTCTAGATTCTCTGCTAAAAAAATATATACATATAATGTTTGGAGGTCATTTTCTAGCAAAAAATACAGATTTTAACTTGTAAACACCAAACGTCAGAAATAGGCAAATGCACACGATTGGAATTCTTGTCGGAAAAAGCTCTGATGTTTTCCCGTCGGAATTCCGACGGAATTCCACTCAAACTGTCTTGCCTACACACGGCCACACCAAATTCCGACCGCCAAGAACGTGGTGATGCACAACACGTACGACGGGACTAGAAAAAGGAAGTTCAATACCTAGTAGCCAATAGCTTCCATCTCGTAGTTGAATCTGAGCATGCGTGAGTTTTTGCGCGTCGGAATTGCATACACACAATCGGAATTCCCGATAGAAAGTTTTTCCATCGGGGAAAATTGAGAACATGCTATCAAATTCGGGAATTCGGCCAGCTAAATGCTGATGGAGCATACACACAGTCGCATTTTCCGATGAAAAGCTCTCATCGGTCTTTTGCTGGCCGAAATTCCGATCGTGTGTACGTGGCATTAGTCATGAAAGGGATATACTGTAAATACACACAGACACACACACACTCTTAGCCCTTGTACACACGGTCGGACATTCCGTCGGAAAATGTCCGATCGGACCGTGTTGTCGGATAATCCGACCGTATGTGGGCTCCATCGGACTGTTTCCGTCGGAATATCCGACGGACAAAGTTTTAGAGCTGGGCTATAAAACTTTCCGACAACATGATCCGATTGTACTTTGTCCGATTTTGTGTAGAGAAATCCGATCGGACAAAGTGCCACTCATGCTCAGATCAAATTCCTAGACCAAAGCTATTGGCTACTAGCCTGAATGTAGTCCCGTCGTAACGAAATAACGTCATCACGTTACGTCCGTCGGATTTTGTTGTCGGAATGTCCGACCGTGTGTACAAGGGCTAATAAATAAATGTAAACAAACATTTTAAAATGTATTAAAACATGGACAGTGTCAGTAGGGCAGTGAATGGTGTCAGTCAGTAGAGCAGTGGGTGTGTCAGAAAGCAGAGGACGGTATCAGTAAAGCAGTGGATGGTGTCACTAGGGCAGAGATTGGTGTCAGTAGGGCAGAGGAAGGTGTCAGTATGGTTTTATTTCTATGAATTTTTTTGTATTACTTTTTCCAATATTATTTTTTTATTATGTTTTACAATATTTTTTGAAGCACCGTTGGGGGGCTTTGGTAAAATATCAGGGGTCTAAAGAGACCCCAAATGTCTCACTTTTGAGACATAGAAAGGGACAAAGGACAGATATTCCCCAGTTCATTTTCTCTGCAGCCTCAGCTTCACTAGACAGTGAATGAAAGTGAAATGCTCTGTGCTGAGCGGCTTCCTGTTCATTGAAACCGAAGCATAGTAAACATAGTCATGAATGAACACACTCTGTGATCAATACTGCTGCACTGTGGGTGGGGGTGGGGGGGGGATAGAGCCTCTCCTCCCATCAGAACTGGCTGGTCCATATAACCTCCAGCCACTCCAGAGGGTAGAGCCTCTCTTCCTAACAGAACCATTCATTGTGTGTCTGGTGTGCTGGTCTGTGTGTGGGCAATGGAAAAAGTGATAACACAAGGATTCTAGCTTCTTAACCCAACCCTTAAAGAACACCAGATTGTATGTAAGATTTGTATCTGCCCATGTGTATTCAGCCAGCTAGATTTAAGTGATGCCTCTCTAATGGTAGCCAGAGGTATGGCAGGCTGTGACAAAAGTATCGCAATTGTTTTTTCTTGCTCAAAATGAGCTCTCCTCATTCCCTCCTACACCAAACAAGACCCTTGCCTCAGGGGGCCAGACACCATTGGTTTGCATTCTTGTCAATACAGTATATAAACAGAGGGTATGTACTGTATACATTGTGTATGGATCTGTGCTTATATAAAGATATATATACTGACAGGAATGTATATGTTGTGTAAGAAACTGTATATATAGACTTACACTGACAGAGGGGAAATGTAAATACAGTATCTATACTATCTATATTGATAGAGGAGAGTACACATATATATAGTATATGGATCTGCACTGACCTGTCGTGGCAATGAACATATAATACTTTTTTTCTTATTCTGTTTTTTCAAGAGTTAATTTCGACGACATTCCAGGAATTCCCCCTCAGGGTGGATCTGTCCTTCACCTTACCTCTCAGGATGGAGCTAAAGCTGCAGGAAATAACGTCCCCGTCTAATACCAATCAAATCTCCCCCCATGGCTTTACCTCTTTGGGTGAATGTACTCCATACATAGAGCCCAATCATCAACTCCCCCCCGGTGGGTTTACACCATACATAGTGCCAATACTTCATCTGCCCGGGTGACTGGACAGTACACCATACATGGCACTCAATCTTCACCTCCCCCAGTGAGTGTACACCTTACATACAGCTCAATCTTCACCTCCCCAGGTGAGCATACACTATACATGGCACCAAATCTTCACCTCCCCGGGTGAGCGTACACCATACATGACACCCAATATTCACCTCCTTGGTTGAGTGTACACACCATACATGGCACCCAATCTTCATCTTCCTTGCTGAGCATACACAAGCCATAGAGCGCAATCTTCACCCCCCTCCCCCCCCCCAGGTGAGTGTATACCATGAATATAGCCCAATCTTCACCTCCTCGGGTGAATGTACACCATACATGGCACCCAAACTTCAACTCCCCAGGTGATGGTACACTATCTTCTCGGGTAAGTGTACACCATCTATAGAACCCAATCTTCACCTCCCTGGGTGAATGTACACCTTACATGGCACCCAAACTTCAACTCCCCAGGTGATGGTACACTATCTTCTCTGCTAAGTGTACACCATCTATAGAGCCCAATCTTCACCTCCCTGGATGAATGTATACCTTACATGGCACCTAAACTTCAACTCCCTAGGTTAAGGTACACTATATATAGAGCCCAAACTTCAGCTCATCTGGTGAGTGTATACCATACATGGATCCCAATCTTCACCTACCTGGGTGAGTGTACACCATATATGGCACCAAATCTTCATCTTCTCTGCTAAGTGTACACCATCTATAGAGCCCAATCTTCACCTCCCTGGGTGAATGTACACCTTACATGGCACCCAAACTTCAATTCCCCAGGTGAAGGTACACTATATATAGAGCCCAAACTTCAGCTCATCTGGTGAGTGTACACCATACATGGAGCCCACTTTTCACCTACCTGGGTGAGTGTACACCATACATGGCACCAAATCTTCATCTTTCCTACTGCGTGTACACCATAGATAGCACCCAATCTTCACCTCCCTGGGTGAGTGTACACCATACATGGCACCCAACTTTCACCTCCCTAGGTGAGTGTATATCATCCATAAACAGTAAAAATCAAGCAGCGTAATTAAAATCTAACGACAGCAGCTGAACACTGAGGATCAAAATATCAAGTCCCAAATCACAATAAATTAAAAAAGCTGTGCAGTGCAAAAAACACAGAACCATAAAAAAAAATCGCATATGAATCATAAAGTCCATAAAGTAAATAATAAAACACACGAGCACCACGGAGTGTCCAAAGTAGTGCTTCTTTAGACAAGACACAAGGTGATCATGTGACAACCTTCACCTGTGATATTCCTAGCAGCTCACCTCAATGACTGGACCCCGATAAATCAGACAGGTCACACAGACATCTCCCTCTGAAGGGTAGAACGGCCAGATCACAGGATATGCTGAACGCTGGAAAGGAGTGTACTCTGCTAGTAAAAAGATCATTGCGCTCTGAACATGAACTCTGGTTCACAGGTACATGTAATAGAAGCAATAAAATATAGTGCTCTCCATTTTGATAAGAACATTTAGGTAAAAAGTTTGCACTTACAACAAGTATAGCACTGTTTCCCATACAGACAACACCATTTACGCCAAAAACTACATAAAACCCTCAGCAGGAAATTCATACACTATAAAAGTTGCCACCACCCCAGATGGAAATCCAATATCCCTAAAATTCAGTTTCATTGCTTAAAGCAAACCTGCACTCACGATTCAGATTACATCACACAGGGAAATTTGTTTAAAACTAAATTTAAGGACAAAGGGTACCCTTGGATCCTGGTAGTGGAAGCGTTGGCTAATTACTTACATGGTACAACATCCCCCACCCACTCCAAATTTTCCTCAACTATTGAAACACATACGGACTCAATACCTCCCACGCTACCTCATGCTACCAGGTTCATTACCCAATTCCATTTACAACACAAGAAGATGGAAGGAATCTTCAGAAAACATTGGGGAATACTACTAGAAGACCCCCTCCCCACTCAATACATGCCTCTCTAGTACCCAAGATTATATATCGGAAGGCCAGAAATGTTAAAAGCCATATTGCTCCAAGCAAATTAAAATCCACAAAAAATAAACCTGTACCACCCCTGACCTTCCTCTCAATCAAGGGCATGTACCCATGCAAAAAGTCATTATGTCTAACTTGAAAATTTGTTACCCATCGCCAAAAATAATTTACCACAAAAGGTCAAATATATCTCCTAAATAAATTTTACAATTGCTCCTCTGACTTTGTAATATATATCTCCTGTCCTTGCAGCCTACTCTACATTGGTTGCATCATCTGGACCTTGAGGAAAAGGTTCTGTGAACACAGATCAGTGGAAGAAGACAGCCACTTAACTATCCCCAGACATTTTAAAGAATTTCACCAGAGTTCCACTGATGGACTCCACGTCTGGGTAATAGAACAGATGCCCAGGACTCTCCCTCTTGCAGAGCATTTCAAACGTCTCTGCGAGAGGGAAACTTTCTGGATATACACCCTTGATGTCCTTGCGCCTGGGGGCCTAAATGAAGACTTAGAAATTAACTCTGTTCTATAAATCTCTTTGCCCAATCTCTACTTTATCCTTTTTTTAAAACAATATTTCCATAGGGTCACCTTCAACCAGCCTCCCCTTTATCCCCCCCCCCCCCTCTTCCTTCCCTTCCCTTTTATTCTATCTCCAACCCTGATTAAACCTTAATTTTATCCCTATAGTCCCGAGACATTACGGTACTATACTTCATACATAGAAACAGCCTAAGTAAGTATATGCATCATAGAGTATAGGTTACCTTCTCTCCTTTTTAAAAAAATGGTATGTATACGTACACGTTCATATACACCTATAAGACTATATGCAATTTATTATATATATATATATATATATATATATATATATATATATATATATATATATTTTTTTTTATCATCCATTTTTTTCATTTTCATTTATTATTTTTTCCTCATCCTCATTTTTTTTTTAATATTATTTATTATATTTATTTTTATTAATTATTGATTTTTCAGATCCATTTTTAATACAAGATTTTTAATACAAAGTTATTTTCACTCTAACTGCACATCGTAATGTTACTATATAAACCCCCAGTTGGATTGTTATTTACATTTCTAGCTATATAATTTGAATTTGCCAAATCTCAGTATGTCTATTTTGTTTCTGTGTTCCTTGGCGCTTTGCTCTCTCCTTGCTCTGCGTCCTCTCTTTTTCACATTATGTTCCCCCTGTCTCTATAACCAATATACGTTTCATTCCTGCCTCTCGGTTCCCCTGTATATGATTAATGTTAAAATGGGAGGTTAACGTGATTTGATTAGCCCATCCAAACGCGTGCACGTCACAGCATCATCACACTGCGACCTGGAACCCTCCAACTGACGTCTTCCTCGTGCGCTCTGCAGTTTCCAGCCCAGGAAACCGGAGACCCCTGGCGCCGCCGAGAGAGATCCTGCAACGCCAACTGGAGGCTCACACTTGGACCCTATCGCCCCATCTGACTTTTAACAAAGATGTGCCTGCTTTTACCCTGGTTTTATTAAGTGCATTACTTTACATTAAACATGTAAACTTAGGTCTGGCGCTGCTTGTCTTTCTTATGTTTCTGCCAGAAGTTTTTCTATCCTTCAGCACTGAAGCACGTTGCCTCCCAGTGTTGGCTACAATCCCTGTAGTAAATCACCCAGGCTATGGACCTCCACCAAATACATCCTTACACCCTTATCAGAAGTTGCTCTTATATCAATTTTAATTTACTATTGACTCTCTGATTTTTCACCTTCTGGATTTTTAGACTACATGTTCAGATCTCTGACAATCTCTCCCCTCCTCCCATCCCACAGATGACACAACCTTGCATGGTCAAAATACTTTAGCGCAACAATTTTGTGTATTACTCTGGTAGTAAAAGGATCACTTGCGCTCTGATCATGAACTCCGGTTCCCAGGTACATGTAATAGAAGCAGTAAAATATAGCACTCTCCGTTTTGATAAGAACATTTACTTAAGTAAAAAGTTTGCACTTGCAAGTATATTACTGTTTCCCAGTGCTAGATCACAAGGCAGACAGATAAAAAAAAATCCACGAGGATCAACAATAGACACGGGTAACGTCACGCTAGTCACGTGGTTCCGTACGTGTTGTGTCCCAGGGGGCGGGACTTCCATCCATAAAGCTCAATCTTCACATCCCTGGGTCAGTGTATACCATACATAGAACCCAATCTTCACCTCCCCAGATAAGTGTACACCATGCATAGAGCCCAGACTTCACCTCCTTTGTGAATGTACATCGGTGAATGTAAGGTGTACACTCCTATGGGAGTGTACACCTTACATGGTACCCGAACTTCACCTCCTGGGTGAAGGTACACCATACATAGAACCCAAT
This sequence comes from Lithobates pipiens, assembly GCF_037356315.1. Taxonomy (NCBI): domain Eukaryota; kingdom Metazoa; phylum Chordata; class Amphibia; order Anura; family Ranidae; genus Lithobates; species Lithobates pipiens. The sequence goes on along the minus strand of NW_027507686.1, from coordinate 35,121,042 downwards.
CTTCACCTCCCCAGATAAGTGTACACCATGCATAGAGCCCAGACTTCACCTCCTCTGTGAATGTACATCGGTGAATGTAAGGTGTACACTCCTATGGGAGTGTACACCTTACATGGTACCCGAACTTCACCTCCTGGGTGAAGGTACACCATACATAGAACCCAATCTTCACCTCCCCAGATAAGTGTACACCATGCATAGAGCCCAGACTTCACCTCCTCTGTAAATGTACATCGGTGAATGTAAGGTGTACACTCCTATGGGAGTATACACCTTACATGGTACCCAAACTTCACCTCCCAGGTGAAGGTACACCATGCATAGAGCTCAATCTTCCCCTCCTCTGGTGAATGTACAGTTGAAAAGCATACATGGCACCCAATCTTCACTTCTCCAGGTGAGTGTACATTGTACACAGAGCCCAAATTTCACCTGCCCAGGTGAGAGTACACCATACTTGACACCCAATTTTCACCTCCTCGGGTAAGTGTATACCCTACATAATAATTGATGAGAATCTCTTACAATGAGATTTGTACAGTATAGGACATAGGAATTCTTTAGAGGATAACTACACCTTTTGCACCATGTTACACTAGTATTTATGCTGTAACATGGTACAAATGGCACATCCAACCCCCATTTTTTCTTATTCTTTGAATTTTCTACAATGAAGACTTTTCTCTAAATCACTTCTGGAGCTTTGTTTCTTCAATTCCATGTGGTCATTCTCAGTCTGCCTTTTGGAGTACTGTGTCTGGTCTCCACTGGATTTTATGGATATTCTGGAAACCTTCAGGCAAGAGGTTTCTTGTGGAACATTTTCCTGACTTCATCCTGGTAAAAATTAACATCAGAGAGCTTTCCAAGTCCAGGAACCCCTGCCATTTTCCTATTTCTTGCCCTGTCTCTGAAGACTTGCTTTGTGAGTAGACAGGTCTGATTGAGATTTAAGCTCTTCCTCTTCCTCTTCCAGGTTGGTGGTGTCATTATTCCCCATTTCCATTACTTTCTACTGCATGGGGGGCTATAGATATGAGTGCTAACAGCATCCATTGGATGGAGTGTCACATGCATACATGCTGCGCTACATATTGAGACATCTCCCCACTGCTGTTTCTGCTTGCACAGAGCCATGTAGAGCTTCAACGGTTTGATTTGTTTCTGCTGTCCACATACAGTGATCCTCACCTGCTACTGGCTGTTCAGGTTTTGTAACTATCTGAGGCTTTGCCTCTTACCCTGAGTTTGCATGTTATCCTACTGCCAACTGTACAGGATGCCCCCAGGTTACACTCTGTAAACCTATTGAAGGTGCCAACATCTGCAGCCTAGAATCATGTTGCCCTCTGCTCCCGGAGTCTATCCCGCCCTAGGAGTCCTTTTTAAATCTGACTCTGGGGGAGGAGGCCACAGGTGCACTTCCACGCTCGAACCCCTTCTGCAGAATATATATATATATATATGACTCTATATCTGACTTGCTGGAGGCCAGAGTGGGGTCCGAGCAAAGTATTTCTGATTTGAGGTCCTTCCAGTCCTTCAATGATGAGCTTACCCCTGAGAAGTCCCAGTCTTCTGCTATCACTTCTAAATGAAAGGTGTTTTTGATGCAGTGTGCACAACTCTGGAACTAGAGGCTCAGCCTGTTTCTTCTACCAGTGATGTTTACCTTTTTTAAACTTTCGAAGCTGCAAAGACTTTTACTTTTTAATTGTCTCTTTAGACAGATTGGGAATGCTACCGATGGTGAGAGTCTGAGGAACAGACTGGTAAAAAACAAATATCTGTTTTGTTTCTTTACTCCCTCAATTTCCTTGTTAAGATCCTCCTGGTTCCCAGTCTGCCCACAGAGTCGGGTATTCAGAGTCTGCCAAATCCTCAGACAAGCGTTCAGCTGCATGAAGGTACTCCCCCACTATCCAGAGCAGGGGAAGGTTTGTTAACCCTTGCGCTTAGATAACTTGCATTTCTGATGCTTGGGTGCAGGAGATGGTATCCCAGGGCTACAAAGCTTCACTCCTTGCCCTCTTCCCAAATTCTTACCCTCCAATCTTCCTGTGTCACTGCACAGATTAGTGGAACTCCACTGGGCTTGAGACTTTCTGGCTTCTGTGGATATCAAGTTACGCATTTACAGTATGTATGTCCCCACCCTTTCAGGGCATCAATGTTTCCTACCTTTTTCTGTGGAGCCTCTAGACTACCAACTTGTGGCCCTGCCCTTCAGTCTCTTGTCTGCACCTCGGGTGTTCACCCAGGTACCAGCCTCAAGATTAGCCCTGCTGGCATCCCCATTGTGGGATATCTAGAGGACCTTCTGTTAAGGGAACCATCAGCATGGGCTCTGTAACAAGGCCCTTGCTTTGACTGTCCAGATATTACCATAGTAAAGATGGATCCGGGACCTTCAGAAATTGTTACTCATCATTTGGATTATCTGGGTCTGGTCCTGGACAAAGCTCAAACCAGAGTGTTTCTACTACAGAAGAAACTTTAGACACTGCGGACTCAGATTCAACTTCTCTTGTCCTAGAGTCACCTAACCCTGCATGGGCACGAGAGTGTGGGCATGGTTTTGGTTGTCAGGAACCTGGGTCATGATGGATGATAGCCTGCCTGGCTGGGCACCCCGTTGGTGCAGAGGACTTTGTCGTCAGGAGAGTCTAATATCCCAATCAACATCCTGAAACTTCAGGCGATTTGGCTATCTCTGCAGTGTTGGACCATCCTGTCGGAGGATCATCTGATCTGGAATTAGTTGGACAACCCCACAGTGGTGGCATACATTAACCATCAGCAGAAGTCTTGCTGAAGCAAGAAAGATAAAATGAATCCTGTTCTGGGCAGAACTTAATGTTCCAGCTTTGTCAGCTGTGTAAATCCCGACAATGACTAACCCCCCCCCCCCCCCCCCCCTGGAAAGTGATCCCCACACTTGGAGATGATCCGGGACCACTAAAATAGTGCTAATTTAGTCAACAGAAATATTTTATTCAACAAAATTAACACTGCTGGTCAGTGAACCACATCCAGCAATGAAGATCAGTCAAAAGCCCCATACACACGATCAGATTTTCTGCTGATTTTTTCCTTCAGATTTACCAAAACCATATAATATAAGGTCAAACCTTAAGAGTTTGAATTTGTATGCAATCAGGCATACAACGTGGTTTTGGTAAATCTGAAGACAAAAATCAGCAGAAAATGTGATAGTGTGTACGGGGCTTTTGACTGATCTTCATTGCTGGATGTGGTTCACTGACCAGCAGTGTTAATTTTGTTGAATAAAATATTTTTGTTGACTAAATTAGCACTATTTTAGTCAACTAAAATATGGCTAAATATAAAACAATTCAGATGACTAAAATATGACTAAAACTAAAATGTTATTTTAGTCAAAAGACTATTGCCCCATACACATGGTCGGAAATTCAAATTTTCCGACAACAAAATCCGAACAGACTTTTTCCGATTGTGTGTAGTGAATTCTGACGCACAAAGTGCCACGCATGCTCAGAAAAAATTCGGAGACGAAAGCTATTGGCTACTAGGGGTGCAACGTATCATCACCGATCCGTGATCCGAACGGGTCCCCCCGTTCAGATTGGCACACGCCGCGATCCGCGGAGAGCTCCACGGCTTCGGCCTAGTTTCTGAAGCGGTGGCCATCTTGGTGCACCCGTCGTCTGCTTACAATGTGATCAATGTCAAATGACGGACCGATCGCTTGTAATCATGATGACGATGGTTCCTCTCTCCCCTCTGTGTACTGATCTGTACAGCGGAGGGGAGAGATCGGATGGCATCAGCGCTGTGGGCTGCATCTGTAGAGCCCACAGCGCTGCTCTGCGACAAGTGCAGTCACAGCTATCCCTACATACTCTGCCAATACTCTGCAATACCCTGCCAATACTCTGCAATACCCTGCCAATACTCTGCAATACCCTGCAAATACTCTGTCAATACCGTGCAAATACTCTACCAATACCCTGTCATACCCTGGCAATACTCTGCAATACCCTGGCAATACCCTGCCAATACTCTGCAATACCTTGCCAATACTCTGCCAATACCGTGCAATACTCTGCCAATAGTCTGCCAATACCCTGTCATACACTGCAATATTCTGCCATACCCTGGCAATACTCTGCAATACCCTGCCAAAACTCTGCAATACCCTGCCAAAACTCTGCCATGACAATTGTATTGTCTGACACTTCTACCCTTCTTTTCCTCCAAACCCTTCCCCCCCATTAAACCAGACCAGACTGAGTTTGGAGTAAATGGCCAAAGGCCTTGATTTATTAACCAAAATGTATAAATAACAAATATAAACTTTTATAAATAACTTTTAATAATAATACCTTGTAAACTTTCCCTTTAACACTGGAACATGGGTCCTTAGCATATCAAAGACCCTACTGGTCACTGCACCATCTATTTTACCTCTTGACCTCCAGACGGTATCCCCTGTCTCGGAGGCTAAACCCAAACCAAGCAGTGACCTACCCCTTTTCTCCTCCGGTTACCCCCTTGTAACCAGGAAGTACATCAACAACCATCCCCATCCCCATGGATGGGTACAACCTAATTACCACTAAACTGACCCCCCAAACAACCAGCACACCCCTACACTAACATCCTACCAACCCCAGGGGAGGGTGGGTGGGAATCGCTTCCTCCTCCGCTCCACGAGTGACCTAGCTTCCGCTCGGCTTCCCGCTGGACGTATTGGCTCCGCCCCCTGATGGCCCCGCCTCCCGGCTTCTTAAAGCGGCCCGTGAAATACAACTAAAAGCGGCGACAGTGCATGCAAACAATTGTCATGCTGTCCCTCCGCTTAGCGGCCTGCGGCTGCTGCTCCGTGCCTCTCTATACTCTGCCATACCCTGCCAATACTCTGCCATAGCCTGCCAATACTCTGCCATACCCTGCCAATACTCTGCCATACCCTGCCAATACTCTGCCAATACTCTGCCAATACTCTGCAATACTCTGCCAATACTCTGCAATACTCTGCCAATACTCTGCCAATACTCTGCCATACCCTGCCATACCCTGCCAATACTCTGCCATACCCTGCCAATACCCTGGCCATACCCAGCCATACCCTGCAATACTCGGTAATACCCAGCCATACTTGGCGATACCCAGCCATACTCGGCGATACCTAGCCGTACCCAGCCATGCTCAGCCAATATTACAGTGGGGGAGATGTATATTACAGTGGGGACTACATGGTGGTGGAATTTTCACAGGTTTTTGCAAATTCAGTTATTATTTGCTGATCTGAAAAATGATCCGATCCATGACTCTGATCCGAGGAACGATCCGATCTGTGAGTTTTTTGATCCATTGCACCCCTATTGGCTACTGACCTTTACGTAGTCCCGTTGTGTGCGGGCAAGTGCGTTCGTTTGGAAGGTCCGTCAGAACTCCGCCAAAAGTCCATTGGGAAGACCGTCAGACCTAGTCTGCCGGAAAGTCCGGTTGTGTGTATGCGGCACAAGTTGCACCAGGTAGGTGTTGTGGTCTTCTCTGATGCCGGCTTAGGGAGTTAGGTCCTTTGGGCGGCTCTTTAGGTTAAAGAGCTGTTGTTTTCTTGGGGATGTTAATAATTGTTTGCTGTGTTGCCCACACCTTAGCTGGGCTGTTTTTGGATGTCCCAAAGGTGAAAGACATCTCGTGTCCTTCACAGGACGAGAAAGATAATTGGATATTTGTACTCACCGTAAAATTATTTTCTTGGAGTCCACTGAGGGACACAGGTCCCCTCCTCTATAATTATGGTCATGTTCTTTGCTACAGCACTGCTTGCCGTTGTCCAATCCTTCTTTAGGGGGCAGTATACCCAAAGGTTAAGGATTCCTGTGTCCCTCAATTAACTTAAAGAAAAGGATTATTTTTAGTGGAGTAGGGAAAGGCTAGGACCATTGTCAGTATTCTAAATTCATCTTTTCCTGCCAATGATGAGTCAGTTTAATGTGCAGCCGCAGATAACACAAATGTGACACACAGATAACAACACGTGACGTGCACGTGCACCCCAATTACAACAACTGTCACACTGCGCCATTCTGTGGGCATGTTGTCAGTGTAATAAAATGTTTTGTGCTTCATAGATGTTAGTAGAAAGTTTTACTCACTGGGCATCGGAGAAAGTGCCTCCCACAAGAGAGCTTCCTGCACTAATCTATCAGGATTTTCTTACATACACTGTGATACCCGCTATGTGTCATGCAGGAAGTGTCAGTACCTGTCATTGTGGGACATTTCTGTGTTCTCTGGCAGTCTCATGATGTGTGTTGTGGCCGATGACTTGTAATAAACATTTAATAACCTTGGAGTTTCTGCTGTTTAGATTCTTTCTGTAGCTGATTTGCCTCTTCATGAATATCTGTAATAGAATGGTAATTGGCTGAATGGAGAGACAAGGAGTAACTAAAACTTACAGTTTATTAAGCGAGTCCAAAGTTAGAATCAATACTACAAAACAGGGGCAAAATGGCAAAGAACATGCTTCTACTAAAAATACAAAACAGGGTCAGGATGGAAAAGAGCATGCCCCCCCCCCCCAAAAAAAAATACAAAACAAGGTCAGGATGGCAAAGAGCATGCATACACTGCAGATTAATACAAAATCGAATCAGGGTGATAAAAAACATGTATCCACTGCAGAACAATACAAAACAGGTTTAGGGGTGCTAAAGAGCATGCATGTATTGCAGAATGATACAAAACATGGTCAGGATGGCAAAAAGTATGCATGCAATGTGAAAGAATGCAAAACAGGGTCAGGATGAAAAAGAGCATGCATACACTGCAGAATAATAAAAAAAAAACAGGGTCAGGGTGGAAAAGAGCATGCATACACAGCAGAATAATAAAAAAAACAGGGTCAGGGTGGAAAAGAGCATGCATACACTGCATAATAAAAAACAAAAAAACAGGGTCAGGGTGGAAAAGAGCACGCATAAACTGCATAATTAAAAAAAAAAAAAAAAACAGGGTCAGGATGGAAAAGAGAACGCATAAACTGCAGAATAATAAAAAAACAGGGTCAGGATGGAAAAGAGCATGCATGTGTAGCACCGACCCCCGAAGGAGCTGCTGATTTTATTGGGCTTACCGTTACCTTCTTGACCTCGTGTATGTCTAGGGATTTCCCGAGGTTGATGGCCCAAAGGATTGCAGAAACTGGCACTGGATCCAATTGAAGGATTTTTATTTGCAAAAAGGAGTAGACAAAACACAGTCTCTCAATGAGGGTTAGAGGGTTTTAGGTAGAAAGTTCAGGTACTCTTGGAACTTAGTCAATTTAGGAAGTCTCTCACTTTAGAAATCCAGAGAATAGCCATTCACAACTGGATCCTCACTGCTACCGGATAGACCTCCTCTCACTAGGCCTAGCAGCCAATAGAGTGCTCAGATAAAGCAAAGTCTCTGCCACAGACTTGTTGTAGAACACTTGAATAAACTGAAGGATGTAGACAAACTTAGAGAACCCTCATACAGTACCAGTATCTTGCAGCCAGTTCGGCGATACCGTATGAGTGTAGATTCGCTTGGAGTCTTTCAACTAAGCCTCCAGGCTCCTTCTAAGAAGCCAGCCTTCCAGGTGGCCTTCTCCCAAAAGGTCCTCCCCTGGTTGCTTTCTCAGTTGCTGGGCCTCTCCACAGCTGAGATGGCACCGGACCACCTCCGAATCCTCCTTCCAGTTACTTTGCCTCGGGCTAGCCAGCCCCGAGACTCGGAATTGGATGGATCCACACCCCAGGCCATGAGAGCCATGGGGGCTGGTTTAGGAGGACCAGGACCAAACAGACAGAAAGATCTTCTGGACCGGAACCCCGAAGCACGTGATGTCAGTACCTTAAGTACCCTCTCCCAGATTGCACAGCAAGATGACACTTCCACTGGGCTGGTTCCGAGAAATAATTGGCACTCAATGCGTCCAGCTGAACTGCGTTCTCACACTTGCCAGCGATGACAGCGCCACCTATAGCCAAGCAGAACACAGTGTAATCCAGCGAGATTGGTACTGAAACCATAATTTGGTATAATTAAACCCAGAACCAAACTGCGGTTTTAAGTACTTTAAATAGAGAAAAACACATAGCGTGTGCTCTTCAGGAGCCGGCACTACACATGCACTGTGGAATAATCCAAAGCACATAGCCCCCAACTGTCCCTGATTTGGAGGGACCGTCCTTGATTTGGAATAAAGTCCCTCTGTCCCTCATTCCTCCTCATTTGTCCCTCATTTTGGTCTGATTTATATAGTTGTATATAAAAAGCATTTTTTATCTTTCAGAAAGTGTTTCCAGTCCTAAACTTTTCATCCAATTTCTAAATTGCTGCATTTGTAAATTTCAAAGCCAATATAAATGAATAGTAGTGGTAAAAAAAAAAAAAAAGCACTTGTGGGTTAAACTAACCATTTTTTGGTATAATTCTCCTATAATGTGACGTGGCAGGGGGTGTGTCCTATGACTACATATTTTTGCTATTAGGTGTCCCTCGTTCCCATCTCAAAAAGTTTGGAGGTATGAAAACAGGACTGGTATGACAAAGAGTATGCATACACTGCAGAATAATACAAACCAGGGTCAGGGTAGCAAAGAGCATGTGTACACTGCAGAATAATACAAACCAGGCTTAGGATGGCGAAGACCATGCAAACGCTGCAGAATAATCCAAAGCATTAACTCTTCCCTGCAATGTCTCTGTAGTTCAATCAGGGTAACATGTATTTGCATAGCATAGTCCCTATAGGTCTCTATAACAGCAGAAAGTCTATCTGAAAATCACTACTTCAGTAAAACAGTTCATAACATAATCAGCTACTTGTGATTATCCTCATTAACACTGACAGCATCCCTTTAAGACCGGTCATAGATTATACAATTTTCTTCTATAGATTTCCTTTAGATTTACCAAAACCATATAATATGAGGTCAAATCTAAACACTTTCAATTTGTATGCAATCAGGCAGGCCCTTCTACTACAGTTGAAGGTAAATCTAAAGGAAATCGAATAATAAATTTGTATGGTGTATGGCCAGCTTTAGGCTCCATGCACACTGGAGCTCATAAACTGCAGTTTATTGGAGTTTGGGCGTTTTTTTTAAAAGCCCATAAACTCCACTCTATGTTAGCCTATGTGTCCATGCACACATGGACGTTTTTTAGCTTTAATGAGCAGTGGAGTTTATGGGCTTTTTTCTGAACGCCAGAAATTCGCATTCAAAGTGCAGTTTTTCACCGCCAAAAAAATGACAAACGCCGATAAACGCTCATAAACGCTTATAAACGCTCATAAACACGCGTTAATAAGTGTTCAGCCTTCTATTTTTTCAATGCACTGTGGGATTTTTGGAGTGTCCTCTGTGTATTCTTATTGAAAACGCCCAATAAAGCTAACGCTAATAAATGCTCATAAACGCTAGTACAAGCACGTTTTTCAACCAGCGTTTTCTGCCAGCAATCTGGCATCCAGAAAAAGCTTTTTTGAGCTTCAGTGTGCATGGAGCCAAGTCCAGGGGAACAGCTGGAGGAATCCCAGGTCTAAGGACACAGGAGGGCCACCCCCCCTGGACCTGCATTACACTGGTAGTAATCAGGAAGGGGCCCATACAGTTGTTGAGTCTTCCAACGAGGCCTATTAGGCTCTGCCATGCTGCCTGCATGCCAGCTGTTGAGAGAAAAAGGGTGTATTTAACAGGGAGGGTGGGACTTTATATGAAGCACCGGGCAGCAAGAGAGTACTAGGATGAATATAAGGAATTTTATTGAAAAGCTCAATAAAAAATCTACATATACATGGTAACAATGATAAATGGTTACATGCATATAATAATTAGACCATTGGACACAGTCCATATAAGTATATAGTAATAACAATAGTATACAATAAACAAGATACTAACAGTGAAGTTAGTGGTAATGTTTCATGGTATACACACATTAAATTCCTTAATTCACCTCAAAGAAAATAGGTATAAAAATGAATTCAAATGTTATTGCCTGCAGGACCTATGGCCTCACTAGACCTGGGGGGATAAATTACATAATCACTTGAAAAGTGCTGATAAGATTGATGAGTACTCGGCAACCAGTAGCTCTACGCGTTTCATTACTTAAAATGCCACTCGTCGGGAGCAAGCGGGTGTGATATCTGTAAAAAGTTATTGTGGAAGTAAGAGGAAAAATAACAAATATATGAAAAGACAAGGTTGGGGGTAAAATATAAAACCTCAATAACGAAGGCTTACTCGCTGAGGTTTAATGTGTTGCTGTTGTGGTGGTATGGCCCCGCAAGAATTCCGAAAATGGCTCCAACCCGGGAGAAGAGGTGGAAAGCCCAGCGGACTGAGAAGGGCGATACCCAGGGCAGGCATGGTAAATGAGGACATGCTATGAGGGGAAAGCAAAGTGTGAGCAAAAGAGAATGAGAGGAGGAAGAACATGCCAGCTGTGTCAGTGGAGGGCCTCTTACTTGGCTGCATGAAGGTGGGGTGCAGCGCAGTGCAGCTGCAATAACACACATAGTCCCAGTGCAATGGAAGAACTTATATAAAAAAAATGCAAAGACCATTCACTCACAGGTCCAATAGCGCGTAGAGAGCTGGTTTCAACCAAACTGACAGGACCTGTTGAGAGGGGCAGAATGCGGCCTTGCCATCTTGTGCTCAAGCAGGATGGTGTCCAGAGAAGTTGTGTGCCCTATGCTTTCCCTCTTCGCCAGGAACATTTCCCTGCAGCTAGTTCCATCCCTACTCTACTAACTCACAAATGCATTCCAAGCCTGGGAGCCAGGGCTTTAAATAGGCTCTGCCTGACCCAAGATGGTTGCTAGAGTCACGTGGGGTGGCAGCATCCAATTGGATAGCTTCCCCAGTGACCCAGGAAACCATAGAAGAACCATGTTCCTCTTGACTTCCTCTCCAACGGCAGTGCTGCTGCAGAAGAGCACCATCTGCTGTGGAGAAAGTAGACTGCACCTGCCTACATGCAGATGACCTGCACAGCTACTTCATTTGTGTGGCTTCTCTATGCTGCAGAGGTAGGGAAGCTGAAAAAGTTAACTTTACTGAGTGTGTCCAGGAACTCGGGAAATTGTGGTAAAAGAAGTTAAAGGGGCCCACATCTGAGTATGCTGAGACATGAACCCCTCAGGCCACATATCTTCAGCGTCAAGTAATTTCATAGCCTGACACCAGAGATTATCCAGGGCCACAATGCCACTCTTAGCACCTCTGACGGGTCGCAGTTCCAAAGAAGAGTTGCCACTAAAAATCTGACTTGTTGCCAATTTTTTCAATAGGAAAGAAATCATATGGTCGATACATTTTTACAAAAAAGTTGGAATCCTTAATGGCCCCCATTCTGTCATACCATAGCCAGATACTTTGCAATGTTATATGCGATTCAGTTGATGCCAACAGACAGTCTAATGCCACGGGATTACGCTCAGGCTGTCTTGCATACACATAGTCACACCAAATTCCGACCCTCAAGAACGCGGGAAGGAAGTTCAATACCCAGTAGCCAATAACTTCCATCTCCTAGGTGAATCTGAGCAAGCGTGAGTTTTTGCGCATCGGAATTGCATACACGCGATTGGAATTTCTGGTAGAAGGTTTTTCCATTGGAAAAATTGAGAACCTGCTCTCAAATTTTTGCTGGCGGGGATTCGGCCAGCTAAATTCCGATGGAGCATACACACGGTTGCATTTTCCGATGAAAAGCTCTCATCGGTCTTGTGCTGGCCGAAATTCCAATCGTGTGTACGTGGCATTAGAAGGTGGAGTCTGTACTGGTGTGACTTCCCCAGTATAGAGAGTGGTATAAAGTCTGATTAATGGATTTTACTGTTAGTGGGGTCCTTCTTCAGAGACAGAGCTTTCAACAAACAGAGAACCCAACATAGAAGGACAAATCCAACAGGTAAAGTCATAGCAGTCTTCCACCACATCGAGGAAGAGGGAAATCTCTCCATGGATAAAGAGGACAACTTGTTCACAAGAGGTGTGAAAGAGGCCATCTACATCACACTGGAACCAGCATCACTGAATCGGGCCTCCAACACCATATGTCTTCTACATATATTGCCGTTTTATTATCTCTACCCCAGAAATCTGACAACACACCCACTTACCACACTTCCCATCCTGCTCTTGGACAATCAAAATCTGGGGGGGGGGGTCAATCTGTCTGAGCACTGACAGGTTGACCCCACACCCCCCCCCACCCTTTCAACCTCTGCAGCAATGCTGGCAGCACTCATACGTCTATTTCCAAAGACAACCTCTGGATATGACGCTGAGCATGTGCACTCAACTTCTTAGGTGGACCATGGCGAGGCCTGTTCTGAATGGAACCTGCCCTGTTAAACCTCTGTATGGTCTTGGCCACCATGCTGCAGCCCCCGTTTTCCATTTTTTTTTTATAGCCTAGGCCAGTGATGGCGAACCTAGGCACCCCAGGTGTTTTGGAACTACATTTCCCATGATGCTCCACTACACTGCAGAGTGCCAGAGCATCATGGGAAATGTAGTTCCAAAACATCTGGGGTGCCTAGGTTCGCCATCACTGGCCTAGGCCATCTTTATGTAGAGAAACAATTCTTTTTTTTCAGAACATCAGAGAGTTCTTTGCCATGAGGTGCCTTGTTGAACCTCCAGTGACCAGTATGAGAGAGTGAGAGTGATAACACTAAATTTAACACACCTGCTCCCCATTCACACCTGAGACCTTGTAACACTAACAAGTCACATGACATTGGGGAGGAAAAATGGCTAATTGGGTCCAATGTTGGACAGTTTCCCTTAGGGGTGTACTTACTTTTGTTGCCAGTGGTTTAGACTTTAACCACCTCCCGCCCGCCCTATAGCCAAATGACGGCCTTAGAGCAGGCGGGTTCCTTCGCCTGGCCGTCCCTGGGCGGCCTTCTGTTAACTTCCGCAATGCGCCCGCCGGGGGCGCGCATCGCGGAAGTTTTGTATTCGCCGTGTCTCCCGGAGGCAGGCAAATACAGATCGCCGTAAACGGCCAATCAAATCGGCCGCTCACAGCGCGATCGCAGCTGCCAATGGGAGATGATCTCATATGTAAACATATGAGATCATCTCCCATTGCCGCGTCTCTCCCTCCTCACACAGAGACAGCGTGTGAGGAGGGAGAGCGATCTGTAAGTCAGCCCCAGTGCCATCTGTCAGCCCCAGTGCCAGTGCCATCTGTCAGCCCCAGTGCCAGTGCCATCTGTCAGCCCCAGTGCCATCTGTCAGCCCAGTGCCATCTGCCAGTAGTGCCAGTGCCGCCAGTGCCACCTGCCAGTGCCAGCGCCAGTGCCACCTGCCAGCGCCAGTGCCTGCCGTCAGCCCCAGTGCCGTCAGCCCCAGTGCCGCCAGCGCCAGTGCCGCCAGTGCCAGTGCCACCTGCCAGTGCCAGCACCAGTGCCACCTGCCAGCGCCAGTGCCATCCATCAGCCCCAGTGCCGTCAGCCCCAGTGCCGTCAGCCCCAGTGCCAGTGCCACCTGCCAGTGCCACCTGCCAGCGCCAGTGCCATCCGTCAGCCCCAGTGCCTTCAGCCCCAGTGCCGTCAGCCCCAGTGCCGTCAGTGCCACCAGTGCCAGTGCCACCTGCCAGTGTCAGTGCCACCTGCTAGCCCCAGTGCCACCTGCCAGTGCCATCCGTCAGCCCCAGTGCCGTCAGCCCCAGTGCCGCCAGTGCCAGTGCCGCCAGTGCCACCTGCCAGTGCCACCTGTCAGCACCAGTGCCGCCAGTGCCACCTGCCAGTGCCACCTGCCACCTGCCAGTGCCACCTGCCAGCACCAGTGCCATCCGTCAGCCCCAGTGCCGTCAGCCCCAGTGCCGCCAGCCCCAGTGCCGCCAGTGCCACGTGCCAGTGCCACCTGCCAGTGCCAGTGCCACCTGCCAGCGCCAGTGCCACCTGCCAGCCCCAGTGCCCTCAGCCCCAGTGCCGCCAGTGCCAGTGCCACCTGCCAGTGCCACCTGCCAGCGCCAGTGCCACCTGCCAGCGCCAGTGCCACATGCCAGCGCCAGTGCCATCTGCCAGCCGCAGTGCCATCTGCCAGCCCCATTTGCCAGAGCAATTAGCCAGAGCAAATAGCCAGCACCATCTGCCAGTGCCAGCCCCAGTGCCATCTGTCAGCGACATCTGCCAGCGACATCTGCCAGCGACATCTGTCAGCCCCATCTGTCAGCCCCATCTGCCTCCAGTGCCATCTGCCTCCAGTGCCATCTGTCAGTGCCACGTGTCGTCAGTGCCACGTGTCGTCAGTGCCACGTGGGGTCACTTTGTGGGCATTTCCATTGTCCTGGTGCTCCAGGGCCTTCAAAACTGTAATAGGTGGTTGAGAAATAAGATGTGTAATTTATGCTCCTAGAACGCCTGATGGTGCTATTTCAATATTGGGCCTCTGTATGTGGCCAGGCTGTGTAAAAGTCTCACACATTTGGTATCGTAATACTCAGGAGGAGTAGTAGAACGTATTTTGGGGTGTCATTTTTGGTATGTACATGCTATGTGTTGGAAATATCTTATAAATGGACAACTTTGCGTAAAAAAAATGCGTTTTCATTTTTTTTCCACATTTTCCCAAAACTTCTGGAAAAAAAATGAACCATTCAAACGACTCATTATGCCTCATAGATTATACGTTGGGGTGTTAGCTTTCCAAAATGGGGTCACTTTGTGGGCATTTCCATTGTTCTGGTGCTCCAGGGCCTTCAAAAATGTAATAGGTGGTTGAGAAATGAAATGTGTAATTTTTGCTCCTAGAACGCCTGATGGTGCTATTTCAATATTGGGCCTCTGTATGTGGCCAGGCTGTGTAAAAGTCTCACACATTTGGTATCGTAATACTCAGAAGGAGTAGCAGAACGTATTTTGGGGTGTCATTTGTGGTATACACATGCCATGTGAGAGAAATAACCTATTACATTGAAAATTTTGTGAGAAAAAAAAAAAAAAAGAAAATCTTCATTTTGCAAAGAATTGTGGGAAAAAGATGACAACATCAAAAACCTCACCATGCATCTTAGTAAATACCTTGGAATGTCTACTTTCAAAAAAGGGGTAATTTGGGGGGTATTTGTACTCTTCTGACTTGTTCGGGTCGCAAGAAATGAGATAGGCCACCAGTAAATCAGGTGTGATCAGTTTTGTGCGATTCGCACCACAGCTTGTAGACTCTCTAACTTTCACAAAGACCAAATAATATCCACTAATTTGGGTTATTTTTACCAAAGATATGTAGCAGTATAAATTGTGGCCAAAATTTATGAAAAAAAAATTATAATTTGCAAAATTTTATCACAGAAACAAAGAAATATGCGTTTTTTTTCAAAATTTTCGGTCTTTTTTCATTTATAGCGTAAAAAATAAAAACCCCAGAGGTGATCAAATACCACCAAAAGAAAGCTCTATTTGTGGGAAAAAAAGGACACAAAATTCATTTGGGTACAGAGTTGCATGAATGCAAATTGGTCTGGTCAGGAAGGGTGTTTAAGTGCCCAGTAAGCAAGTGGTTAATGCAGTGGCGGCTGGTGAAGTTTTTGGATGGGGGGGCGCTAGACCCCGCCCATCATGACCCCACCCATCATTTTGGCCCCTCCCACTTCTCATAAACCACGCCCCTTATGTAATCTGAAAAAAAAATTGGCCGGGCCACCGCCTGTAAAAGAGCTATAAGAAGGCGCGGTGGCCCGGCAGAAGAACCGAAGAGGGGGACAAGACCCCCGAAGTCGGAAGAAGAGGCGGGGGCGAGGAAGAAAGCCGGGCTCCTCCGCTAGCAAAAGAGCTACAAGAAGATAGCGGAGGAGTCCGGCGAGAAGACCCCCGAAGACGGAAGACCCCCGGAGCTGTGCAATAAAATATTTTAACCCTGTGTTGTGGTTTTTTTGTACTTTTTTTCACAGGTGAATGGGTAGGGGTACATTGTACCCCATACTCATTCACATAGGGTGGGGGGCCGGTATCCGGGGCCCACTTATTAAAGGGGGCTCCCGGATTCCGATAAGCCCCCCGCCCGCAGACCCCGACAACCAACGGCCAGGGTTGTCAGGAAGAGGCCCTTGTCCTCATCAACATGGGGACAAGGTGCTTTGGGGTGGGGGGGCCGCCCGCCCCCCTCCCCCAAGGCACCCCCCCATGTTGAGGGCACGCGGCCTGGTACGGCTCAGGAGGGGGGGCCGCCCGCTCGTCCCCACCCCCTTTCCTGGCCGGCCGGGTAGCGTGCTCGGATAAGGGTCTGGTGTGGATCTGGGGGGAACCCCCACGCCGTTTTTTCGGCGTAGGGGGTTCCCCTTGGAATCCATACCAGACCTAAGGGCCTGGTATGCTCTCAGAGGGGGGAACCCACGTCAAATTTTTTTTCAGAAAGTAGAAACTAGAAAGCCTTTATGCGGTGACTCACCTCCTGCCTCACTGTCTTGCAGCTCCGCTCGGGCTGAGGAACGGAGCTGCCGACGTCACTTCCGGGTTTCGTGAAGCAGCCGAAAGCCGGAAGTGACCTGCCTGTCTAAGATTGACAATGCTCCCGCCCGTAGAATCACAGTGATTTTACGGGCGGAGGCTAGTCAGCGTTCTGCAGTGCGCCGCAAGGCGGGTTTTTAACCTGCAAATGAAGCGCCATGGATGCAATCTTGTGATTGCATCGACGTGGCGCTTCTCATAGTGCACTGTGACCGGCGCCACAGTACACTATGTTAAATTGTTAAATGACATTTTTTTTTTTAAATGTCTTAAAGGGCCCGTTTTTTTTTTAAACTTTTTTTTAACTTTTTTTTTTTTTTTTTTACTTTTTTTTTTTACACCTAGGGAGAGGGGGGGCGGCGCCCGGGCACCCTCTATGGGCGGGCCGCCACTGGGTTAATGGCTGTGTGTTGAGTTATTCTGAGGGGACAGCAAATTTACACTGTTATGCAAGCTGTACACTCACTACTTTACATTGTAGCAAAGTGTAATTTCTTCAGTGTTGTCACATGAAAAGACATAATAAAATATTTACAAAAATATGAGGGGTGTACTTACTTTTGTGAGATACTGTAAGTATATATCTGGCAGTGTGGCCCATGTACATTTCCATGTCTCTGTCGGATTTGTTGCCCCCAGCTGTCTCCCTTGTATCACTCTCCCTCCCTTCTCCTCATTGACTCATCACCACCTGCCATGTCCTCTCCTCCTTCATATCACTCCATAGACTGCTTCGCAGAGAGAGGTATGAGGCTCTGAGTCTAACAGAGAGAAATGAGGTACTGTGTGTGATGGAGAGGTACGAAGCATAGGGTGTAATGAACAGAGGCAAGCTACTCTGTGGAATTGATATATAATGTATGTTAGGCACTGTGTGTTAGGGAGAGGTATGAGGTACTGTGTGTAATATGGAGAGATCCAGTACTGTGTGTAATGAAGAGGTACGAGGCACTGTGTAATATGGAGAGATCCAGTACTGTGTGTTGTGAAGAGGAATGAGGCACTGTGTAATATGGAGAGATTCAGTACCGAGTGTAATGAAGTGGAATGAGGCACTGTGTGTAATATGGAGAGATCCAGTACTGTGTGTAATGAAGAGGTATGAGGCACTGTGTAATATGGAGAGATTCAGTACTGTGTGTAATGAAGAGGTATAAGGCACTGTGTGTAATATGGAGAGATCCAGTACAGTGTGTAATGAAGAGGTATGAGGCACTGTGTAATATGGGGAGATTCAGTACAGTGTGTAATGAAGAGGAATGAGGCACTGTGTGTACTATGGAGAGATCCAGTACAGTGTGTTATGAAGAGGTATGAGGCACTGTGTAATATGGAGAGATCAAGTACTGTGTTGTAAAGAGGTATGAGGCACTGTGTAATATGGAGAGATCCAGTACTGTGTGTAATGAAGGCACTGTATGGAATAACAAGAAATGAGGCACTGGTAGAGCAATATCATGCACATTGTATAATAAGGAGGTATGAGACACTGTATGTAATAGAGAGATAAGAGGTGCTGAGTGTAATAGAGCGGTATGGGGCACAGTGTAAAATATATATGAGAGGTATGAGGCCCTATGTGTAATAGTGGGGTATGAGGCACTATGTGTAATAGAGAGGTATGAGGCACTATGTGTAATAGTGAGGTATGAGGCACTATGTGTAATAGAGAGGTATGAGGCACTATGTGTAATAGAGAGGTATGAGGCACTATGTGTAATAGAGAGGTATGAGGCACTATGTGTAATAGAGAGGTATAAAGCACAGTGTATAATATATTAGAGAGCTGTTGTCACAGGTCTGTCTGCTTTCACAAAGGTCAGCAGGCATGCTGGTACATGTAGTTCCATATCTTTAGGCTCCATTCACATTTGGCGTTTTGGGGTCTCGGATAGAATCGCTGCAATTCTGCCCGCAAACTCAAATCACACTGCGATTGTCAAATGCATGTTGGGATGCCATTCATTTTCAATGGCGCCTAAAACGCTGTGTGGTTTTGCCACAATAAATCACATGGCAATCATGGCAAACGCACAAAGCTTGTTGCCAATAAAGAAGCAGGAGTTTCATTTGGGTGCCAAACTTAGCGCATTGCAGATTTCCACGTAATTTATCTTGACAAAACCGCACAGCATTTTTTTTTTATTTCTTTATTTTCCCAAAAATTGTGACAAAAAAACGGAAAATTGTATCAAATACTTACCGTATTTTTCCTTTCCTGACGCTAAAACCATGGCAGCATACCGGTGATAGGCTCCGCCTCTCTTCCACTCCCTCAGGACTAGTGAATAGCATAAATGAAAGGCCTAGTTAGGCCCCACCACATTCTTTGTAATTAGCTACATACCGAAGCGTACAAAGGTGGGTCCGTATGCTGCCATGGTTTGGCACCAGGAAAGGAAAATTACGGTAAGTATTTGATACAATTTTCCGTTTTCCTGATGCCACCATGGCAGCATACTAGTGATAAATAACTAGCTGACAGGGTGGGTTCTACTTGTCGAATCAATTTTTAATTAGAATGAGACAGAAGATGGAATAGTCCTTCCTCCGCAGTCCACTAATGGCAAGACCCCCGGATCTACTCTGTACCGCTTGATGGATTCCATGGATGCCTTAGAATGGGCAGCCCATGAGACCGAACCCGCCATGAAAGAGTATGTATCCACTGCTGAAGGAGATTCACGAGCCCTCGCCCTATATGCACGACCAAGCCTACTAAGTCCAGGAGGTGGTCTCTTTTCCCCGATAACTTCAGGCTGGAAAGGCTGCAGAGAGACTGATCTTCCCTTGATTCTGTGTAGTAAGGCGAAAGGTGCTAAAGAAGCTGCTTGGATTTCTAGGGTATTTAAGACTATCCCACTTGGCTGGGAATCTCCCATTGGACTGAACCGATGGTTTCTCGCAGTGTGCCTTCCAGGCTATCTTTGCCGAGCTGAAGGCTCCATGCACTGGAGCTCAGAAAAGCTTTTTTTCTGGACGCCAGATTTCTGGCAGAAAAAGCTGGTTGAAAAACACGCTTTAACAGCGTTTTGTACTAGCGTTTATGAGTGTTTTTTTAGCATTAGGGCGTTTTTAATAAAAATACACAGAGGACACTCCAATCCCACAATGCATTCCCAAACCCCCACAATGCATTGAAAAAATAGAACGTTGAACACTAATTAACGTGCGTTTATTTATTGGTGTTTAGGGAAACTTTCTCCCTTTGTACAACTCCAATTGATTCCAGTTCTATCCACTGCAGGAAATTCCAGCCCACCTATCTGTTTCTTCACCAGTCTACCCGACTGACTCTTCACCAGTCTGCTCAACTAATTCTTCTTCACCAGTCTACCCGACTGATTCTTCACCACCAGTCTGCTCAACTAATTCTTCTTCACCAATCTACCCGACTGACTCTTCACCAGTCTGCTCAACTAATTCTTCTTCACCAGTCTACCCGACTGATTCTTCACCAGTCTACCCGACTGACTCTTCACCAGTCTGCTCAACTAATTCTTCTTCACCAGTCTACCCGACTTACTCTTTACCAGTCTACCCGACTGACTCTTCACCAGTCTGCTCAACTAATTCTTCTTCACCAGTCTACCCGACTGATTCTTCACCAGTCTACCCGACTGACTCTTCACCAGTCTGCTCAACTAATTCTTCTTCACCAGTCTACCCGACTGATTCTTCACCAGTCTACTCGACTGACTCTTCACCAGTCTGCTCAACTAATTCTTCTTCACCAGTCTACCCGACTGATTCTTCACTAGTCTACCCAACTGATTCTTCACCAGTCTACCTGACTGATTCTTCACCAGTCCGCTTGACTGATTCTCCATCAGTCTACTAGACTGACTCTACACCAGTCTACCCGCTTAACTCTTCATCAGTCTAACCCAACTGATCCTTCACAAGTCTACTTGACTGACTCTTCACCAATCTACCCGACTGACCCTTCACAAGTCTACTTGACTAACTCTTCACCAGTCTACCCAACTGACTCTTCACCAGTCTACCCAACTGACTCTTCACCAGTCTACCCGACTGACTCTTCCACCCGGCTCCCCTGCCAGCATGACTCATCTCATACTTAAGGGCTGTCCCAACCATCCTCACCGCCTGGGCATGCAAGACAACCCTCCTAGCCTCCGCTCCTAGTTTCCAGAACGTTCTCCAAAGTTCCAGAACCAGGGGAGGCACCAGAAACTTGCCTGTATGAGTCATGCAGCCCTGACCTGAAGTAAACCCATGACCCAATTTAAGACTCACATGGTAAGCATGAGTTCACATAAATTTCCCTGCACTATCACTAGCAGCACACTAGACGGTACTACACATAGTTATTGATACCTCTATGGTCCCCCAAAGTGTTAGTAAACCACCATGCTTTTAAAAAATCCATACTACCACATTATGTGAAACTTACCTTAAAACAAAATCCTCCACTGATGCACTGTCACCACTGACAAGGCTTCCATCTTCACCCAGGCTTCTAGGTTCGCCCACCTTTCTAGGTTCACAACCTCCGGCTGTCTGATTGGCCGTACATGCATGTGGGAGCTGCTATTCACGGCACAGGACTCTGAAGGAACGGCCTGGGTGTTCGTTCCTTCAGAGCGATTGTGCCGATCACGTCACTAGCCCATTCACAAGTAAATATCTCCTAAACTGTGCACGTTTAGGAGATATTTACTGTACCTATAGGTAAGCTTTATTACCTATAGGTAAATGTCAACCATGGGCGTTTCATACCTCCCAACATTTTGAGATGGGAATGAGGGACACCTACTAACAAACGTATGTAGGCATAGGACACGCCCCCTGCCACACCCCCTTAACCACTTAAGCCCTGGACCATTTTCCAGCTAAAGGACCAGGCCCCTTTTTGTGATTCGGCACTGCTTCGCTTTAACTGACAATTGCGCGGTCATGCGATGTGGCTCCCAAACAAAATTGGCGTTCTTTTTTTCCCACAAATAGATCCTTCTTTTGGTGGTATTTGATCACCTCTACGGTTTTTAGTTTTTGCGCTATAAACAAAAATAGAGTGACAATTTTGAAAAAAATTATATTATTTTTTACTTTTTGCTATAATAAATATCCCCAAAAAATATATAAAAAAAGTATTTTTTCCTGAGTTTAGGCCGATACGTATTCTTGTACATATTTTTGTTAAAAAAAATCGCAATAAGCGTTTATTGATTGGTTTGCGCAAAAATGATAGCGTCTACAAAATAAGGGATAGTTTTATGGCATTTTTATTAGTAATTTTTTTTTTACTGGTAATGGCGGTGATCAGCGATTCTTATTGTGACTGAGACATTATGGCGGACACGTCGGACAATTCTGACACATTTTTAGGACCATTGTCATTAATACAGCGATCAGTGCAATTAAAAAGGCACTGATTACTGTAAAAATGTCACTGGCAGTGAAGGGGTTAACCACTAGGGGGCAGTGTAGGGGTTATGTGTGAGTGTGTGTTTTTTTTACTGTATGGGGCGTGGCTTGGCATGTGACGTCACTGATCATCTTTCCCTATGACAGGAAACAGACGATCAGTGACAGGCTCACTAGGAAGCACGGGGAGAGGTTTGTTTACACAGACCTCTCCCTGTTTTTCAGCTCAGCGGCACAATCGCGACCTGGTGCTGAGCTCCGTGACCATGGCCGCGGGACCTGTGGACCCGATCGCCGCCGGTGTCCCGCAATCGGGTCCACAGGTCCTGCGGCCACGGTCACGGAGCTCAGCACCAGGTCGCGATTGTGCAGCCGGCAGCGCGTGCGCGTCCCATGGCTGGGCTCCTAAAGGACAACGTACCTGTACGCGCCTGTGCCCATCTGTGCCATTCTGCTAAGGGAGAATTAACCAAAAAAAAGGTTAATTAAATCTACAAGGACTTTTTTTTACCACCACTATTGCTTTATATTGGCTTTTAAAATGTACAAATGCAACAATTTAGTAACTGGATGAAAGTTTTAGCACTGTGAAACACTTTTTGATAGATAAAAAGTTCATTTTATATACAACTACATAGATCAGACCAAAATGAGGGACAGAGGGACATTGCTCCAAATCAGGCACAGTCCCTCGAAATCAGGGACAGTTGGGAGCTATGGCTCAGTTTACTCCCACTTTAAAAAATAACTAAAGGCAAAACTTTTTTTTTAGTTTTGGATAGAGTGGAGTGGGATTAGACCCCCTGTGAGGTTTTTATTGCTGTCTGTGCCCCCGTTAAGGAGATTCACCCTCTCTATTTGTCCTGTTTAACATTATCAATAAAAATGAAAGTAAAGGAAAATCACAAATTGGGTTGTCCTCAGAAAAGTAGTGGGGGGGGGGGCATTTTTTAGTTCTGGTGACCTGGGGGTACCCTTAATTTGCAGGGATTTTCATTCACTTACTATTCGGCTATGGGACCAGAAGTGAAGGGAAATCTCTGAATTGGGACACAGATGGCAAGAAAGAAAAATCTAACCCTCGCTTGCTCTATCCAAAATGAAAATGTTGTCTATAGTTCTAATCTAAACTCAGCATCCTACTGCTGCCAGATCTGCACTACACTCCGGCCATTCCTGTGAGTCCTATATTCTGTGCTTTCCAAGGTCCTTATCTCTGTGCTTCCCTGTACCAGGTCAGCTGTAGCCTGCATGCGCGCACACTCCGAATGTACTGCTATCCAGTGCACAGGCTTCATGAAGGGTCCACTTTCCCAGACATAACGAGGTATGAGGCACTGTAATGGAGAGGTGTAAGGCACTATGTATAAAGGAGAGGTATGAGGCACCGCATGTTACAGAGGTTGATGAATTGTTACCCAAAGTGATCAGTCAAATTCCATATTGCCGACCGCCCACTGTATATATAAAGTACGTCATTACTTTAACATTGAATACCGTTGTTATTGCAGCAGCTAGCTGCCATAACTCCCAGTATCATTGTTTTAAATGGGGGCGATTCGACATTTGATAAAAGTGATCCCAGCGGCACATTAGCCGTGGGATCACTTTTAGAGTCTGCCGGAGTGGTCCCCCCTCCTGCTGCTTCCAGGTTGTTTCTGGGTTTACTAGAGCCATCGGTAAACCCGCAAACGATCTGATGTGGCCAATGCCTAGGCAGGAAGTGAGGGAAAGATGGCCGCTACTTGGCTCTATGCCTTCCGAGGTCCGGAGCGACCTCTGACGTCACTTCCGGTTCTTAAGCATAATTATTTTTTTTGTTTTTTTTTATTTGACCTGTCAAAAAAAAATGATTTTGCTTTTAAAGGTAAAGGAGAGATCTGAGGTCTTTTTGACCCCAGATCTCCCAATAAAGAGGACCTGCCATGGTTATTTCTATTACAAGGGATGTTTACATTCCTTGTAATAGGAATAAAAGTGATAAGAAAATAAAAAATTAAAGAGGAAGTAAACCCTGATGGGTTTACTTCCTCTTTGACTCCCTGCAAAGGTAAAGCATAATGGACTACTATGCATCGCATAGTAGTCCATTATGTGTCACTTACCTGACACAGGAGCCAACGATGTCACCGCTGTCCCCTGAGCATCCATCTTCTTCCGGGTATTGCTGCTCCAGCCACTCACAGCGCTGGAGCAGCTGTGACGTCACTCCCGCGCATGCGCACGGGAGCCGCCACTTACGGCATATCACCATTAGCAGTGGCATACTCAGCGCCGTAGACAGTGGTACCTGTAATTTTGTAAATATCGCCTAAACCATGTAGGTTTAGGAGATATTTCTTGGACCTACAGGTAAGCCTTAATCTAGGCTTACCTGTAGGTCAAAGTGGTTTGTAAGGGTTTACAAGCACTTTAAGGAACTGTGTAAAAATAAAAAGTAAAATAAATAAGAAAAATAAATGTTTAAGCGCCCCCGTCCCTCTTTGCTCACGTGCAGAAGCAAACACATACATAATTTGCACCCACATATGTAAATAATGTTCAAACCACACATGTGAGGTATCACTGCGATCATTAGAGCAAGAGCAATAATTCTAGCACTAGATCTCCTCTCTAACTCTAAACCTGTAAAAAAAATTAAAGCATTGCTTCCAAGTGCACTTTGCACTTGTTGTTTGCACTTGTAGTGCAAAGTTGATTTGCCTTTCGTAAATAACCCCCATTGTATGAAAGGTTTAGCGCTGGGAAACACTTTTTGTTAGATAAATAGCGCACTTTATATACAACTATATAGATCAGACCAAAATAAGGGACAGATGAGGATGAAAGAGGGACTTTGTTCCGAATTAGGGACGGTCCCTCAAAATCAGGGACATTTGCGAGTTATTGTATATAATATAGAAATGTACAGTCGATGTAAGGATTGTGATATAATAATGAGCAGGCATTCGGATGTAATAATTGTGTAATATAACAATGTACAGTAGATCGGATGTGATCATCGTGTGATAACAGACAGAAGGTGTCATTCAGTCTTACTGGTCTCGTATATGACTGTGGTGGTGGAGGGGGTGGCGGCAGACGGTGTAGGAAGTTTTGTGTAATTCGGAAAATTCTTGCGCTGTCTTTGTGCACACAGCCTACACAGAGCACAATAGAGGGTGAGGGTTTCTGATCACAGCTGTATATGTGGAGAGAGGGTGAGAAATGTGGCACACAGGTGTTATACAAACTGACATACAAGACACTGCAGAGGAAATCAGTCTGAAAAAGAATGACACTATTCAGTATATGTGTATACAGATTGTGCCGGGTGCAGTGTGTGCTGTGCTGGATATACAGATTGTGACTGGTGTAGATTATGTGTTAGTTAAAGAGTGTGTGCTGTGCTGGGTGTAGAGTGTGTGCTGTGCTGGGTGTAGAGTGTGTGTTGTGCTGGGTAGTTATACAGATTGTGCTGGATGTTGTGTGTTTGCTGTGCTCGGTATACAGATTATCTGGGTGTAGAGTGTGTGCTGTGCTGGGTATACATATTGGCTGGATGTAAAGTGTGTGCTGTGCTGGCTATACATATTGTGCTGGGTTTAGAGTGTGTGCTGTGCTGAGTATACATATTGTGCTGGGTGTAAAGTGTGTGTTGTGCTGGGTATACATATTGTGCTGGGTGTAGAGTGTGTGCTGTGCTGAGTATACAGTTTGTGCTGGGTGTAAAGTGTGTGTTGTGCTGGGTATACATATTGTGCTGGGTGTAGATTGTGTGCTGTGCTAGGTATACACATTGTGCTGGGTGTAGAGTGTGTGCTGTGCTGGGTATACATATTGTGCTGGGTGTAGAGTGTGTGTTGTGCTGGGTATACATATTGTGTTGGGTGTAGATTGTGTGCTGTGCTGGGTATACATATTGTGCTGGGTGTAGAGTGTGTGTTGTGCTGGGTATACATATTGTGCTGGGTGTAGAGTGTGTGTTGTGCTGGGTATACATATTGTGCTGGGTGTAACGTGTGTGCTGTGCTGGGTATACATGTTGTGCTGGGTGTAGAGTGTGTGCTGTACTGGGTATACATATTGTGCTGGGTGTAAAGTGTGTGCTGTGCTGGGTATACATATTGTGCTGGGTGTAGAGTGTGTGTTGTGCTGGGTATACATGTTGTGCTGGGTGTAGAGTGTGTGCTGTACTGGGTATACATATTGTGCTGGGTGTAGAGTGTGTGTTGTGCTGGGTATACATGTTGTGCTGGGTGTAGAGTGTGTGCTGTACTGGGTATACATATTGTGCTGGGTGTAAAGTTTGTGTTGTGCTGGGTATACATATTGTGCTGGGTGTAAAGTGTGTGCTGTGCTGGGTATACATATTGTGCTGGGTGTAAAGTGTGTGCTGTGCTGGGTATACATATTGTGCTGGGTGTAGAGTGTGTGCTGTGCTGGGTATACATGTAGTAGAATCTCTAACCTCTTCCAGTCTAATGAGAACCTTTGAGGCCACAGACCACTGACATCCTTCAATATGTAGTGGGTTGTGAGGCATAGTGGTTGCAAAGATGGTGAAAGTCATTGGGCGCCAGACTTCTTGGATGCAAAAGAGGTTTTATTTCTTTGAACAGTCCTTTTTATATTTTGCAAGGGAAAGAGGGTTAGGGCCAGGACACCCTTGAATGGTTGCAATCTCAATAGGCAGTCTCCGAGACTTCAATAGGGAGACAGCAGTACAGGGAAAGGCCCCAGCAAGGTGCCACTTCTGCACGTGCAGGTTTGCTGTCTCCTATGGCAACTGTATTTAACAGTTCCTAAAGCAAAGTTCAACAGTTCTCTCAGTTGATCCCCGCCTGAAGTTTCCTGATTCTCCACCGTGCCCGTTCGGTGAGAATGTTGCTCCGTTACTTGCTTCAGTTACTCATTATGGTCCCTGATAATAAGTTGATTGGCCCCTTAGTGGCGACAGCTCCTCTTCTACCACCGACCACGACAGGTTCTCCGGCCGGCAGAACCATCACTTTTGGTTGGACTGCAAGCCGCAGTCCCAATGCCCCTGCCCCAATCTCTGGCCTAGCAGCCCAGGGGCCGTGACACACGTCCACCCAGACGGTCTGGGTGGCACAGAACATCGATCACCTGACTCCACCCGAATATTAACCACTTGCTTACTGGGCACTTAAACCCCCCTCAGTCCCAGACCAATTTTCAGCTTTCAGCGCTGATGCACTTTGAATGACAATTGCGCGGGCATACAACACTGTACCCAAATGAAATTTTTATCATTTTTTTCCCACAAATAGAGCTTTCTTTTGGTGGTATTTAGTTACAGCTCGGAGTTTTATTTTTTGCTAAACAAACAAAAAAAGATGCAAAAAAAAAAAAAAAAAAAATCATGTTTTAATAGTTTGTTATAAAATTTTGCAAACGGGTCATTTTTCTCCTTCATTGAAGTGCGCTGATTAGGCGGCACTGATAGGCTGCATTGGTGGGCACTGATGGGCTGCATTGGTGGGCACTGATGGGCTGCACCGGTGGGCACTGATGGGCTGCGCCGGTGGGCACTGATAGGCATAGTTAAGGCGGCACTAATAGGCACAGATAAGGCGGCACCGATGGGCACAGATAAGGCGGCACTGATGGGCAAAGATGGGCACAGATAAGATGGCACGGATGGGTGGCACAGATAAGTGGCACGGATGGGTGGCACGGATGGGCACTGATAGGTACCACAGATAGATGGGACTGATGGGCACTGATAGGTGGCACTGATAGGTGGCTCTGATAGGTGGCACTGCTGGGCACTGATGGGCGGCACTGCTGGGCACAGATGGGCGGCACTGCTGGGCACTGATGGGCGGCACTGGGGTGCAGCACCTTTGAGGCAGATTGGGTGGCACTGTGGGTGGCACTGTGGGGTGGCACTGTGGGTGGCACTGTGGGTGGCACTGTGGGTGGCACTGTGGGCACTGTGGGCACTGAGGGGGGGCACTGACGGGGGGCACTTACTTTTGCTTTTATTTTATTTCAGGATGGCACTGCGGGAGGCAGGTGGGCACAGGCAGGTGGCAGGTGGTCCCTTTTTTCATGGCCGTGATCGGGACCGATGTCCCGATCACGGCCGCCGGCGATCGGCTTTTTTTTTCTCTCCTCGCGCTGTCAGCGCGAGGAGGAATAATAGCCGATTACCGGCTCCGTTCTATCACATGATCAGCTGTCATTGGCTGACAGCTGATCACGTGATAAGGGGTCGGGATCGACCCCTTACACGGATCGGTGATCAGGCGAGTCTCACGGACTCGCCGATCACAGAGCGCGCCGCGCGCGCCCCTCAGGGGGCGCGCAGGCCGCTCGTAACCAGGACTACGTCAATAGACGTAGTCCCGGAAATGTAGGTCCGCGCTAATGCCGTCATTTGGCAATAGCGCGGATCTGTAGTGGTTAAAGTTATCCCAGCAGGCTAAGGGATTCAAGAAAACCCCTGCCCGTTGGCCGAGATATCTCAAATACCTATAACTTGACCTTGAAATGTCCATCTCACATCTAATGCCACCAAGTGCCTGGCCACCTAGTGGCAGAAGAGAAAAGTACAACAAGGCCAAACATAGGGAGAAATCAATGGATCTCTAACAACTATCTACAGTAGCTACTCCTGACAAGGAATATGGTGAGGAGCTCCCTAACTAAACCCCAGGTCACTACATGCAGATTGGCTGGGCATAGAGTGTGTGCTGTGCTGGGTATACAGATTGGCTGGGCATAGAGTTTGAGCTGTGCTGGGTGTACAGATTGTGCTGTGCTCATACCTAGGGACACCTATCAGCAAAAGTATGCAGGCATAGAACACACACCCTGCCACGCCCCCTTAAAGGAGAATTGTACAAAAAAACAAGATTGGTTAAACACACAAGCGCTTTATTTTACCACTACTATTCCTTTATATTGACTTTGGAATTTACAAATGCAGAAAGTTAGAAATCAGATGAAAGGTTTAGCACTGGGAAACACTTTTTGATGGATAAAAAGTGCATTTCATATACAACTATATAGATCAGAACAAAATTAGGGACAAATGAGGATTTGTGCTGGGTGTAGTGTGTGTGCTGTGCTCAGTGTAGAGTGCTGGGCTGGGTGTACAGATTGTGCTGTGTGCTGGGTGTACAGATTGTGCTGGGTGTACAGATTGTGCTCGGTGTAGAGTGTGTGCTGTGCTGGGTGTACAGATTGTGCTGTGTGCTGGGTATACAGATTGTGCTGGGTGTAGAGTGTGTGCTGTGCTGGGTGTACAGATTGTGCTGTGTGCTGGGTATACAGATTGTGCTGGGTGTAGAGTGTGTGCTGTGCTGGGTGTACAGATTGTGCTGTGTGCTGGGTATACAGATTGTGCTGGGTGTAGAGTGTGTGCTGTGCTGGGAGTACAGATTGTGCTGGGTGTAGAGTGTGTGCTGTGCTGGGAGTACAGATTGTGCTGGGTGTAGAGTGTGTGCTGTGCTGGGTGTACAGATTGTGCTCAGGGTAGAGTGTGTGCTGTGCTGGGTGTACAGATTGTGCTCAGGGTAGAGTGTGTGCTGTGCTGGGTGTACAGACTGTGCTGGGTGTAGAGTGTGTGCTGGGTGTACAGATTGTGCTGGGTGTAGGGTGTGTGCTGTGCTGGGTGTAGAGTGTGTGCTGTGCTGGGTGTACAGATTGTGCTGGGTGTAGGGTGTGTGTTGTGCTGGGTGTACAGATTGTGCTGGGTGTAGAGTGTGTGCTGTGCTGGGTGTACAGATTGTGCTGGGTGTAGAGCGTGTGCTGTGCTGGGTGTACAGATTGTGCTGGGTGTAGAGTGTGTGCTGTGCTGGGTGTACAGATTGTGCTGGGTGTAGAGTGTGTGCTGTGCTGGGTGTACAGATTGTGCTGGGTGTAGATTGTGTGCTATGCTGGGTGTACAGATTGTGCTGGGTGTAGAGTGTGTGCTGTGCTGGGTGTACAGATTGTGCTGGGTGTAGAGTGTGTGATGTGCTGGGTGTACAGATTGTGCTGGGTGTAGAGTGTGTGCTGTGCTGGGTATACAGATTGTGCTGGGTGTGGAGGTGTTGGGTGTACCGTGTTTAATAATGACAGACCCAACTCTCTGGGAATGTGAAGATTGGCCCAAAGAGCTCATACTCTAACACTGTGGTGACAGTGAAGGGAAGTGAGCCCCAGACACCGCCAGGCTGTTGTAATGAGGAGGATGTCGACAAGTTTTATGTTTCCTCATTGACAAATTTGTGTCTGAAAATATGTCAGTGGGTGTGTCCAAGAGGAATTGGGGCTGAGCTTATGGTATCCTGGTCCTCTTCTCGGGAATGTTGGACATTGCACACGTGCATTGTGTGGATTGTCTAAGGAGCAAATGGCTGCAGCTGCTACTATGAGGCCCCTTCTATTTTATTGTAGTATGCAAGTCACAGAGAGACCCCAGGATAGTGTATGGAGGGTGGAATAAAAGGGAGACCCCAGAATGGTACATGGAGGTAGGAAATATAGAGAGGCCCCCAGTACTGAAGACCCCGGGATGGTAAAAGGCTGGAGGAAATAAAGAGAGACCCCCAGTACTGGGGACCCCGGGATGGTACATGGCTGGAGGAAATAAATAGAGACCCCCATTACTGGGGACCCTAGCATGTTACTTGGAGGGAGGAAATAGAGAGAGACCCCCAGTACAGACCCTGGGATAGTACACGGTGAGAGGAAATATAGAGAGAGCGGGAACAGAAACACAGAGTGGAAATTCACATTTCCCATCCATGTGGGTAATTGTTATGGAGGTATATAGCAGTTAGGTACACTATAGATGGTGGCCACAGGGCCGCAGCCGCCTACATAGGAAACACCATTTTTATATAGCACCCTACTCTGACCACACCCAGATGTCAAGTACTGATTGATATTACTTCTTCCTTTAATGTCAGTGCGGTAAGTAAGTTATTGCTGTCCTCTTCATCAGAAGCGGTCTAATGTACAGATTCCCGGACATTCCAACGACAAAATCCGTCAGATTTTTTCAGATTTTGGCCCAAACTTGTCTTGCATATACACGGTCGCACAAGGTTGTCGGAAAATCCAATTGTTCAGAACGAGGTGATGTAAACCACGTACGACCGGACTATAAAGAGGCCAATAGTCTTCATCTCGTAATTTATTCTGAGACTGCGTAGCACTTTGTGCATCGGAATTGTCTACACACGATCGGAATTTAAACAATCAGATTTTGTTGTCGGAAAAGTTTAGATCCAGATCTCAAACTTTGTGTGTCAGAAATTCCGATGGAAAAAGTCTGATGGAGCCCACACACGATCAGAATATCCGACAACACAGTCCGGTCGCACATTTTCCGTTGGAAAGTCCGAACGTGTGTACAGGGCCTAAGAGTTGAAATTGGTATTTTTAGGTTAAAGCGGAGGTCCACCCTAAAGTGGACCTTCCGCTCATTGGAATCCTCCCCCCCTCCGATGCCACAATTGGCACCTTTCAGGGGGAGGGGGGTGCAGGTACCTGTACAGTACAGGTATCTGCACCCACTTCCTGGATCGCTCTCTGCGGAAAGGGGCGTAGATTACGCCCCTTTCCGCAAGTGCCCCGCTGCCTGCTGGGAAACACACGGATCCCAGAGGCAGCGGGTCCATCCTCATTGCGCAGCGCGACTCGCGCATGTGCAGTAGGGAACCGGGAAATGAAGCCGAAAGGCTCCACTTCCTGATTCCCATACCCAAGATGGCAGCGGCAGCACCCGAGAGACGATCGAGAGATCGGCTTCGGGTGCCGACATCGCGGGCGCGCTGGACAGGTAAGTATCACTATTTTAAAAGTCAGCAGCTGCAGTATTTGTAGCTGCTGGCTTTTAAAAAAAGAAAAAAACGCGCACTCCCGGCGGACTCCCGCTTTAAGTCTGGTGTATGACATGAGAAACCTATCCTGGTGGAAACATGAAGACTGATGATTTCTGTGTAAAAGTGGCTTCGATACTATAGGACTCAAGACAAGTGGATGGAAGAAGGGTGGTCACTGACCAGTAGGAGGACAGTCCTGCAGGCTACATGTTGTACAGGAAGTAGTACAAGACTGATTAGAGGGGAGGGGGCTGAATGGCAGCCCTGTAACCAAGCTCTGCAGGAGAGGAGCCAGAGGGCACCCACCATGAATGTACCAGCAAGAGACATTGCTAAGATGGCCAAATGTACATATATGAAAGTCCTGCTCATGACAATGTTGAGGACCGTTGAAGTGTGTGATCCTGTAGGTAGATGGTTAACAATGGAGGTTCAGCCCATGTAGAGTGGCAGTGTCATGCCCAGAGGTGTCATTAACTTGTCACTCTCTTGATGGGCCTACTGGGACCCAACCACAGGGGAGAGCTTATTCTCCCTTGACATCCTCTGTAGAAGTCCTCCTTCGCCTCAGTATTGGCACACTACGAAGGGAGGGTAGAGGCCAAGAGCTGTAAACCAAGTACAGATTTCACTTTCTGGAGGACACCATGGTTGTGGAAGTTTCTGGGGAGTCAAGTGCGTGTCCAGTGAAAGAAGATGGAGATCTATCAGACTCACCATGTGGTACAAAAAAAAGAAATTCTGATTCCCAGGTGAGGGTGAAGGTGGGCCCTCCTGTGACAGTGACACTGGTAATTCTGGTAGTGGCCCAGAAAAAGAATGTCCTGATGATATCATGGGAAGTGATACCAGTGATTCTTGTAGTGACCAAGGCAGGTAGGTTCTGGTGACGACATGGGAAGTGCCACTGGTAATTCTAGTTGGTGCCCAGGAAGGTACATTCTGGTGATATCATGGGAAGTGACACCGGTGATTCTGCTACTGTCCCGGGAAGGGACATTGTTGACATTATGGGAAGTGACACCAAGGATTCTGGTAGTGGCCCAGGAAAGGTTGTTTGGTGACATCATGGGAAGTGACACGGATGATTCTGGTAGTGGCCGAGGGAGGGATATTGGACTGGTGACATTATGCGAAGTGACCCCGGTGATTCGGGCAGTGGCCCAGTAAAGGACATTTTGGTGCCATCATTGGAAGTCACACAGATCATTCTGATAGTGGCCCAAGAAGGGAGGATCTGGTGACCTCAAGGACAGTGACTATGGTGATTCTGGTAGTGGCCCAGGAGGGGAGGTTCTGGTGACATCATGGGAAGTGACTGGTGATTCTGGTAGTGGCCCAGGGAAGGATATTTGTGATTTTATAGGAAGTGACCTCAGTGATTCTGGTTTTGGTCGAGAAGGGAGGTTCAGGTGATATTATGGGAAGGGACACTGGTGATTCTGGTAGTGGCCCAAGAAGGGAGGTTCTGGTGACATTATGGGAACGGACACTGGTGATTCTGGTAGTGGCCCAAGAAGGGAGATTCTGGTGAACTCATGGGAAGTGGCACTGGTGATTCTAGTAATGGCTCTTGAAGGGACGTTTGATGACATTATGGAAAATTATACCTGTCATCCTGGTAATGGCATGCGAAGGGATGTTCTGGTGACATAATGGAATGTGACACTTGGTGATTCTGGTAGTGGCCCAAGAAGAGGCATTTGGTGACATCATGGGAAGTGGCACTGGCGATTCTGGTAGTGGCCCTTAAAGGAACATTCGATGACATTATGGGAAGTGACACCAGTCATTCTGGTAGTGGCCCAGGAAGGGATGTTCTGGTGACATCATTGAATGTGATACCGGTGATTCTGGTAATGGGAACGTTTGGTGACATAATGATAAGATGAGGGCACAGCTGGAGGGACGTGGCAGTACATGGGGAGATGTTCACAGTGAGTTTTCCCATGACAGGGACAGACAGTAGCCAGGTGGGACTATGGCTGGCACCTTTTCTGTTCTTCGTCCCATTAATAACATTGTCAGTTTTTCATTTTTCAGTTGGCGGCATGTACTCAGAGGGATCATATGACAAGCTCTGTAAACGGCTCTCATAGAGGCCCCAAGGAGGATTCCACACTCCATTATTACCTGTAATCATACACCTAAGGGGGTGGAGCCTCACCGGAACCTGCCCAGACAATAGCAAACAATGTCTGCCAAGGACAAAGAGACGCTTATTATATACACTGTACCCAATGCTTCCTGTAACCCCTTCCCTGCCAGAGACTATTGTAACCCATTGCCAGCCAAGGGGACACTCATAACCCCTTCCAGATATTTTTGTTACCCCTTCCATGCTGGGGACACTTGTAACCCCTTCTCTGCCAAGGGGACACTTGTAACCCTTTCCTTGCCAGAGACTCCCATAACCCTTTCCTTGCCAGAGTTTCCGATAACCCTTTCCCTAGTAGAGATTTTTGTAACCCCTTCCATGCCAGAGACACTTGTAACCTCTTCCCTGCCAAGGAGACACTTGTAACCCTTTCTATGCTAGAGATTTTTGTAACCCCTTCCATGCCAGAGACTCTCATTACCCTTTCCTTGCCAGAGACGCCCATAACCCTTTCCTTGCCAGAGACTCTCATAACCCTTTCCTTACCAGAGACACCCATAACCTTTTCCTTGCCAGAGACTCCCATAACCCTTTCCTTGCCAGAGACTCCCATAACCCTTTCCCTGCTGGAGATTTTTCTAATCCCCTTCCATGGCAGAAGCACCTGTAACCCTTTCCCTGCCAAGGGGACACTTGTAACCCCTTCCCTGCCAAAGGCTCCTATAACCCTTTCCCCGCTAGAGATTTTTTGTAACCCCTTCCATGCCAGGGACTCTAATAACCCTTTCCTTGCCAGAGAATCCCATAACCCCTTTCCTGATAGAAATTTATATAACCCCTTCCATGGCAGAAACACCCGTAACCCCTTCCCTGCCAAGGGGACACTTGTAACCCCTTCCCTGCCAAAGACTCCCATAACCCTGTCCCTGCAAAATACTCCAGTAACCCCTTCCCTGACAGAGACTCATGTAACCCCTTCTTTGCCAGAAATTTCCATAACCCTTTCCCTGCTAGAGATTGCCATAACCCCTTCCCCATACCTCCCAACATTTTGAGATAAGAATGAGGAACACCTGCTAACAAACGTATGTAGGTATAGGACATATGCCACACCCCCTTAAAGGAAAATTAACCAAAAAAAAAAGGTTAATTAAATCCACAAGGACTTTTTTTTTTATTTTTTACCACTACTATTCCTTTATATTGGCTCTTAAAATGTACAAATGCAGCAATTTAGAAATTGGATAAAAGGTTTAGTGCTGGGAAACACTTTTTGAAAGATAAAAAGTACATTTGATATACAACTATGAGGATCAGACCAAAATGAGGGACAAATGAGGAGGAAAGAGGGACATTGCTTCAAATCTGGGACAGTCCCTCAAAATCAGGGACAGTCCCTCAAAATCAGGGACAGTTGGGAGCAGGGACAGGGACAGTTGGGAGCTATGCCTTCCCTGCCAGAGACTAACATAACGCATTCCCTGCCAAAGGGACATCAATAACCCCTTCCCTGCCAGAGACTCCTGTAACCCCTTCTGTGCTGGGTGATGTGTGTGTGGATTCCCTCTTGTGGTGACAATGTGTAATGACTTGCTCTATTCAGGCACACCCCCCCTCCTTCTGCAAACACTAACAAAGCTTCATTTCTCCTTCTTCAGACTCTCAGCCTGGACTCATCATGACCGCTCTGCTGACACTGCTACTGCTCACAGGTAAGTCATTCCCCTGCCACCTGCTACTCCACCCAGGGATAGGTGACCCCCCAGGATCCCCCCACCCCTACCTGGAACTACCATAAAGTCACCTAACACTTGTAATAGGGATATATATATATATATATATATATATATATATGATGGCAAAAATTCCACATTGGAAAATTACACAAGGAAAACGCTTCACTAACATAAGATTTGGTTACCTAAATTTATTTCATTTTACATAAAAAATCAGTTCACATAAAACACCATAGAACTTACAATTTATGTCAATTGATTTTAAATGTAAAATGAGATAAATTTACGCAAATGAATCTTATGTTATTTAAGTCTTTTCCTTGTGGTGCCTTGAAAATCTATACGAAAGAAAAAAATAGAATTTTTGGGATTTGTGTTATTTCTGGATGTGGTACCCCACAGCAAATAATATATCATATATATATATATATATATATATATATATATATATATATATATATATATATATATATATATACACATATACATATATATATGTGTGTATGTATATATATATATATATATATATATATATATATATATATATATATATGAATTTTGTGTTGTTCTGTCTGGCTTTTATATATATAGGCCCTCTGATCCCTCCTGTATTGATTTGTATTGTAAGTGTACTGTCTGCCCTCATATTGTAAAGCGCTGCGCAAACTGTTGGCGCTATATAAATTCTGAATAATAATAATAATAATAATATACGATGGATTGGGATGTTTGTTATATGAAGAAGTCTCCTTGTGTTTTTGTGGAAGATTTATATTGTATAATATGTGTTACATATAATGAATTGTATTAGTAAAACATGCAGATTCTGGGAGGAAAATATAATGTGACACACATACGTACAGAAGTACTTTTTATTTTGTTTTTTTGATAAAAAAAATCATAATGTGCATGTAGGATTTGCTGGGATGTCTACAAATGATAGAATTGCCCCCAAGTAGAATATAAAGGAGATAGGTCATTGTATTGTGTACAGATGTTGTTGCTGGTGCGGGGATCTGTATGGTGTTACGTTGTACAATGCAAAACCATCACCTGGTATAAATGTATTACCGGTATATCATGTTGTGTTATATAGTGCATCCTACTTAGTGGGCTTATAGTATGCTGCATCATTTGTTAGTGTATTATCTCATGGTTTTGTTTTATTTTTGTATTTTTTTTTTAATGATATTTTTAAGTGTACAAAACCAAAAAAAATACAAAAACAAAAACCACAAAAGCGTAATAGAACAACAGCACAGTCTTACAAAGGCACAGTACACCCACGCAGGGGGTGTATAAGAAAGGATCCAGTACTCCAAGGATCCAGGCAGTATATTCTTATGTTTATATTGTATAGTGTTGTGTCATGTTTTGTTGTATTATACTTTGTTGTGTTTATAGTTTGTTGTATGGTAATACTGTGTTTATTTTGTATAGTGTTGTGTTATACTTTGTTGCGTTTTTGTGTATCACGTTGTGCCATCTTATTTGGTGTGTTTTTCTTTTTATATGTTGTTATGTTGTGCTCTGTTGTATTATACTTTGTTGTGTTTTGTAGTGTCGTACCATGCTGTGCTCCATAATATTGTATTTTGTTATATTATAGTTTATGGTGTTTTGTAGTGTCTTATCATGCTGTGCTGTATAATGTGTTTTGTTGTATTACACTTTGTTGTTTTTTTGTGTTCTACCATGCTGTGCTGTGTAAAATTGTGATATGCTGTATTATACTTTGTTGTATTTTGTAGTGTTGCACTATGCTGTGCTGTGTAATGCAATGTGAAATTCTGTTTTTAGATTTATTCTTTCAAATAATGTTTCCTCCAGACATAAAGTAATTTCTGCCGAACAGAAGAAAACCCAGAGAGCCGCACAATGCCGGCTGACACCAACTGAGAGTTCTCTGTATACACAGTATTGTCATTGTTCCCGCGGGGAGCTTTCATAATGAGTCTAGGACTCCGCATCTGAGTCTGAACATCGCTCTTCCAATGTGTTACGGTTTATTTATGTGTGTAGTATGTTGTCTGTGGTGTGGCTTTGTGTAGTATGTTGTATCTGTGGTGTGCTATGTTGTATCGGCAGTATGATATGTTGTATAGTAATGTGTTGTTTTTTTTGTGGTTTATTTCTGTTTCATTTTTTTTTTACTTTTCTTGGGGTTGTATGTTTCTGGTTTTATTCACATTGGGTTATTTTAGTATATCTTGAGCTTTGTATGTCGATGTTGTGGGTGCTTTGTACCTGTTGTGCGGTACAGAATAAGCAACTTCTCAATGTGTGATATGTGTGGGGGAAGGTGTGTGTTGGGTTTTACTCCGACAGGTTCAGCAGGGTTCCATGTTCCTTGTGTGTGTTGGATTGTACCCTGACTGGTGGAGTGGGGTTCCAGGTTCCTAATGTGTGATAAATGTGTGGGAAAGTGTGTGTTGGGTTTTATTCCAACAGAGTTAGAGCGGGGTTCCGGGATCTTCATGTGTGATCTGTGTGAGGGAAGGTGTGTGTTGGGCTTTATTCTGACAGGTGCAGCGGGGTTCCATGTTCCTCATGTGTGATTTGAGTTGTACCCCAACAGTGAAGCAGGGTTCCAGGTTCCTAGTGTGTGATAAGTGTGGGGGAAGGTGTGTGCTGGGTTGTACCTCAACAGGTGGAGTGGGATTCCAGGATCTTCATGTGCGATATATGTGGGAAAGGTGTGTGTTGGGTTGCATCCTGACAGCTGAAGCAGGGTTTTAGGTTCCTTATGTGGGATATAAGTTGATAAAGGAGTGTGTTGGGTTGTACCTGGAGAGGTGGAGCGGGGGTTCCAGGTTCCTCATGTGTAATATGTGTGGAGGAAGGTGTGTGTTGAGGTTTATTTCAACAGGTGGAGCAGGGTTCCGTGATTTTAATGTGTGATATGTGTGGGGGAAGGTGTGTGTTGGGTTGTATGCCGACAGTTAGAGCAGGGTTCCGGGTTCTTCATGTATGATATGTGTGGGGGAAGATGTGTGTTGGGTTGTATTCCGACAGGCGGAGCGGGGTTCCGGGTTCTTTATGTGTGACATATGTGGGGGGAGGTGTGTGTTGGGTTGTATTCCGACAGGTGGAGTGGAGTGGCGTTCTGGGATCTTCATGTGTGATAAGTGTGGAGAAAGGTGTGTGTTGAGTTGCATCCTGACAGGTAAAACAGGGTTTTGAGTTCCTCATGTGTGATATAAGTGGAGAAAGCAGTGTGTTGGGTTGTACCTGGACAGGTGGAGCGAGGTTCCAGGTTCCTCATGTGTGATATGTGTGGGGGAAGGTGCATGCTGGGCTGCACCCTGACAGGTGAAGTAGGGTTTCAGGTTCCTCATATGTGATATAAGTGGAGAAAGGTGTGTGTGTGTTGGGTTGTGAC
This sequence comes from Lithobates pipiens, assembly GCF_037356315.1. Taxonomy (NCBI): domain Eukaryota; kingdom Metazoa; phylum Chordata; class Amphibia; order Anura; family Ranidae; genus Lithobates; species Lithobates pipiens. The sequence continues at coordinate 35,082,107 of NW_027507686.1, read as the reverse complement.
TGGACAGGTGGAGTGGGGTTCCAATTTCTTCATGTGTGAAGGAGTGTGCATCCAGACATGTGGAGTGGAGTTCCGGGTGCCTCATGTGTGATATGTGTGTAGAAAGGTGTGTGTTGGGTTGCACCCTGACAGGTGAAGCAGGGTTTTGCGTTCCTCATGTGTGATATAAGTGAAGAAAGGTGTGTGTTGGGTTGTACCTGGACAGGTGGAGTGGGGTGGGATTCCAGGTTTATCATGTGTTATATGTGTGAAGGTGTGTGAACCTCGAAAGGTAGAGCGGGGTCCCGGGTTCCTCATGTGTGATATGTGTGGAGGAAGGTGTGTGCTGGATTGTACTCTGGCAGGTGGAGCGAGGTTTCTGGTTCCTCAGGTCAGGAATTAGGCAGGTGATGTCATGTATGTGATGTCAGGTCTCTACAAGTTCTAAAATGTCAGCTCATTAGTCTTCAAGGTGAGATATTATCTGATATTTTGAGGGAAATGGGCACATTGCCAGCAGCTCGGCTCTGATCTGCACTCATTACTCTTCTTTGATATTCGATCTAAAAGCTCAAAAGGGTTTCCTTTAGAGTAGAGAATGACAGGGAATGGTGAAGAGCCATGGCCCATGGGGAATGGTTGAAACTTTCTCAGGTTGTACAGATTTTTCTTCACTTTCACGTCTGGTCACAACTCAAAAATGTTCGATTTTTCTATCTCTTCCATTTCAAACAATGTTTATTGGAACAAAAAGAGAGGCTGAATCTATATAATGGGGACACCGATGGCAATAAAAATCTGATAGGGATTGTGCCCCCCTTTACCACTCCACCCAAAATAAACAAAGTTTTGACTTGGTGTATACTTAACATTTTTATTTATTTGTTTTTAATTATTTTTTAACTAGAAGTATTGGTAACAGATTAACTAGTAGTAGGGGCCATGGGATATCAAGCAGTAGTGGCCATGGGAGAACTAGTAGTATTGGTAAAAGGATAACAAGTGGTACTGGTCATCATATAGCTGGCAGTAATGGTCACTGGATAACTAGTAGTAGTGTGGTCATGGGATAACTAGTAGTATTGGTAACAGGATAATTGGTAGTATTGGTAATGGGATAAATAGTAGTAGTGGTAATGGAATAACTAGTAGTAGTGGTAATGGGATACCTAGTAGTAGTGGTAATGGGATGCCTAGTAGTAGTGGTAATGGAATACCTAGTAGTAGTGGTAATGGGATACCTAGTAGTAGTGGTAATGGGATGCCTAGTAGTAGTGGTAATGGGATACCTAGTAGTAGTGGTAATGGGATAAATAGTAGTATTGGTCATCGGATAACTAGTAGTGTTGGAAACAGGATAATTAGTAGTAGTTCTCATGGGATAACTAGAAGTAGCGGTCAAGGGGTAATTATGGATGAAGGGGATTAGATGAGGTTGATTAGATGAAGGTGAATGGAGGAGGTAATTAGAAGAAGATGATTGGAGAAGGCGACTGGATTGAGGGGATTAGATGAGGTTGAGTAGATGAAGGGGAATTGAGGCGGTAATTAGAAGAAGATGATCGGAGAAGGTGATTGGATGAACGGAATTAGATGAAGGTGATTGGAGGAGGGTGATTAGGGAAGGTTTCTGAGATTGATAGAACTGGTCAAGTCACTTACCTGAGCGATGAAACATCTACATCACAGATGAAGTCTAGCTGACTTACAATTGTTTTCTTTCATCTTCCGATGAGGAAATCTGGAATCCAGTTCCAGGATATTCTGAATTTAGTCGGTTAGGATCTCGGGAATATGTTGCCCTTATAACCCCATTTCTAAGGATGGACCCCGCTGTACAACCCTAAGGATGGATGGATGGACTAACCCACAACCCTATGGAGAGTGGGTTAGGTTTGGGTTGGTTAGGAGGACACATGTAGGGATGGAACCTTTAGTCCCAGCAATGACTGGACGCTGCAGGACTCTGCTTTGGTATATGTTGGAGTCATATGGATGAGGACTGTTGTAAGCGTCAGTTTCCTGTCTGTGTGGGAAATCAGAGAATTCTATTTATAAATGAACATTTCTTTAAGATGATTATTATTAGATTTCCTTCCTATGGCTTTGCCATATTCTGTAGCAGTGCTTACAATCGAAAATGGAAAATGGTTTAGCCAGACTACCTTGTTGTCGTTCCCCCCCCCCCCCCAGTCTGTGTGTTGCTTAGTCTTGTGGTGTGCGGCAAAGTCTCAGGAAGTGTCGATGTTGCAGCTACGCAATGAAATTAATACTGTTCATGATAGATGTGCACACAGAGTTCAGTCCCCAGTCAGTGTAGGAAGCAGTAGGAGATTAGTAAGATCCTGGGGATGTCAGTCTCCATCTGCAATGTTTTAAGAGCATGTCCACCCAACCGTTCACCATCCACCCAACCGTTCACCATCCACCCAACCGTTCACCATCCACCCAACCGTTCACCATCCACCCATCCGTTCACCATCCACCCAACCGTTCACCATCCACCCAACCGTTCACCATCCACCCATCCGTTCACCATCCACCCAACCGTTCACCATCCACCCATCCGTTCACCATCCACCCGTCCGTTCACCATCCACCCAACCGTTCACCATCCACCCATCTGTTCACCATCCATCCAACCGTTCACCATCCACCCATCCGTTCACCATCCACCCATCCGTTCACCATCCACCCAACCGTTCACCATCCACCCATCTGTTCACCATCCACCCATCTGTTCACCATCCACCCAACCGTTCACCATCCACCCAACCTCTGGGAGCTTTCTTGTATGATAGTCACTGAAAGGCAGAAAAGATCTCACTTGAAGTTCTCTTCCTCGAGGGAAGACATCTTCTGTTACCCTTGAAAACAATAGAGTTCTCCTAGCTGTACTGAGCTGTGGGTGTGTGCCCGTGCTCCTCCATAAAACAGCTTTATTATTATTACATCATATTTCCAGGGAACAAAGTTACTTAGGTTGGGTTAGGGTTAGTTAGGCTAGGGATAGTTGGGTCAGGGTTAGTTTAAGAATAGGTTACATTTTATATTATATAAGATTGTATTATACTTAATAATTGTATGTATTATTAATACTATGATTAGTATTAATAATTATAATAATAATATAATTATTATAAGTTTAAATAGGTAACCTAGGGTTAGTTTTGTTAGGTTAGCTTGGGTAGGGATAGTTAGGTTTGGGTTAGTCGGGGTGTGTTTTGTTAGAATAGGTTTAGTTCTATAATCATTAAAATTAAATATTCAATTTACAGGTGAAAACATGGAACTCTGACATCAGTGCATGGAGTAGGATACTTTATGCCACAGTGACCAGTGTGGAGCTATTGATTTTACATTGTCTGTGTCATCATATTGTATAGAGACCTGTGTGGCCCTTTAGATTGTACATGGTCCATGTCATCATATTGTATAAAGTCCAGTGTGGCCCTATAGATTGTACATGAGCCATGTTATCCTATTTTAGAGAGACTACTGTGGCTCTGTAGATTGTACATGGTCCATGTCTTCATATTGTATAAAGTCCAGTGTGGCCCTATAGATTGTTTATTGTTCGTATCATCATAATGTATAGAGACCAGTATGGCCCTATAGATTGTACATGGTCCATGTCATTGTATTGTAAAGAGACCAGTGTGGCCCTATAAATTGTACTTGACCCATGTCATTATATTGTATAGGAACCAGTGTGTACCTATAGACTGTACATGATCAGTGTCATCATATTGCATAGAGACCAGTGTGGCCCAATAGATTGTGCATGGTCCATGTCATTGTATTTTAGAGAGACCAGTGTGGCCCTATAGATTGTTCATGGTCTGTGTCAACATATTGTATAGAGACCAGTGTGAGCCTATAGACTGGGGGATTTGTCCTCTTCAGGTATTGAACATATAATAATAATTATGGGTTTTCTCTCCCCAGGCCTCCTGTCCAATGTCGGGGGCTCCTCTCTGTGTGGATGGAGGAATCAGTCGGAGAATAGGAACATCTTGCGCTGGCATGGCAATTCCCTGGATAATATGGTGAGAGTGGAGAACTCCGCGGAGGAACTGACTGTCTCCGCCCCTTTCCTGTCCTCCAATAACATCACTCTGCCAGATCGGCGGGGGCTGTATTCGTTCTGTGTGCACTGGATTCCCGGCCTTCATATTGTGAACTTTACCTATGGGATCACCATATACCATGAGATCCATGGCCATCCATCTCCCAGGAGTGCCGATTCTGCCCAGCCACATCCAACGCAGAGCTGTAACCCCGTCTACTCCCTCATAAACGTCACCATCAATGGGGAGCGCAAGACCAACACCTGCCTCTACGAATACCCCATCCAGGTCGAAAGATATGGTAAGTGTGGTGGGATTATGGGGTCACAGCTTCATCAGGGGGTTCCTTACCCATCATGATTAGGATGTATACAGTGGCGGGGCTTATTGATGGGGGTGCAAAGGGAGGGTACAAAGGGGAAGACAGTGAACTTTCTAGATGATTCCCCTCTTACACTGGGCATTTTTTTCTGGGAAGCTCTATACATATGAGATTCCTAGGTCCTCCCCAACAGGGACCTTCTTCCCCTCTTCAGGGAAATCTTCCCTTCCCCTAGGAGGACCATTTACCCCCCCCCTCCCAAGGGAAAACCCCATACCTGGGATAGTACTGGTCTCCTCCCGGGGAAAGTCAGCCCACCTAAAGGGAAACCTTATCCCCCCCAAGATGGGTTCTCTCGAGTCTGTGAGTATCGTGCAGGGAGGACCATGTCATAGCTGTTCATAACCCCTCCCTGAGTGTTGTCAGATAAAAGTCCCCCCCCCAAGTATTATCAAATAAAGGACCCCTCCTTCTTATGCATTATCAAATAAAAGTCCCCCCTGAGTATTATCAGATGAATTTCCCCCCAAGTCTTGTCAGATAACCTCTCCAAGTATTATTCCCTCCTGAGTATTGTTATCAGATAAAGCGCCTCCCCAAGTATTGTTGTCAAATAAAGCCCCCCGAGTATTTTTAGATAAACTCCCCTTTCCCCAAATATTGCCCCCCCCAAAAAAAGAGGTACTCCTGCCTCTGAGTCTGTATGTGGAGTACAGGAGGTGGTATCAGGTCATAGCTGTTGCTAACCCCTCCCCTGAGTATTATCAAATAAAAGTGCCCCCCCCAGTACTAATAAAAAAAGTCCCACCTCCTCTGAGTATTATCAGATAAATATCTCCCTGAGTCTTGTCAGATAAAAGCCCCCCCCGAGTATTGTCAGATATAGTGCCTTGAAAAAGTATTCATACCCCTTGAAATTTTCCACATTTTGTCATGTTATAACCAAAAATGTAAATGTATTTTATGTGATCGATCAACACAAAGTGGCAAATAAATGTGAAGTGGAAGGAAAATTATAAATGGTTTTCCAAACTTTTTGCAAATAAATATCTTAAAATCTAGTGGAACCAATTGCCTTCAGAAGTCACCTAATTAGTAGAGTCCACCTGTGTTTAATTTAATCTCAGTATAAATACAGCTGTTCTGTGAAGCCCTCAGAGGTTTGTTAGAGAACCTTAGTGAACAAACAGCATCATCATGAAGGCCAAGGCCAATCAGACAGGTCAGGGATAACGTTTTGGAGATGTTTAAAGCAGGGTTCGATTATAAGAAAATATCCCAAGCTTTTAACATCTCACGGAGCTCTGTTCAATACATCATCTGAAAATGGAAAGAGTATGGCACAACTGCAAACCTACCAAGACATGGCCGTCCACCTAAACTGACATGCCGGGGAAGGGGAGTATTAATCAGAGACGCAGCCAAGAGGAGCTACAGAGATCCACAGCTCAGGTGGGAGAATCTGTCCACAGGACAACTATTATTTGTGCTCTCCGCAAATCTGGCCTTTATAGAAGAATGGAAAGAAGAAAGCCATTGTTGAAAGAAAGCCATAAGAAGTCTCATTTGTAGTTTGTGAGAACTATTTGGGCAGACGCAGTAAGCATGTGGAAGAAGGTGCTCTGGTCAGATGAGACCAAAATTTTACTTTTTGGCCAAAAAGCAAAATGCTATGGTGGAAAACTAACACTGCACATCACCCTGAACACACCATCCCCACCGTGAAACATGGTGGCGGCAGCATCATATTGTGGGGATTCTTTTCTCCAACAGGGACAGGGAAGCTGGTTAGAGCTGATGGAAAGATGTATGGAGCCAAATACAGGGCAATCTTAGAAGAAAACCTGCTAAAGTCTGCGAAAGACTTGAGACTGTTCACCTTCCAGCAAGACAACGACCCTAAACATGCAGCCAGAGCTACAATGAGATGGTTTAGATCAAAGCACATGCATGTGTTAGAATGGCCCAGTCAAAGTCCAAACCTAAATCCAATTGAGAATCTGTGGCAAGACTTGAAAATTGCTGTTCACAGACGCTCTCCATCCAATCTGACAGAGCTTGAGCTATTTTGTAAATAATAGGGTCCCCAAAACACTGTCCCCACTAGGGATGGGCTAAAATGTCACTCTCTAGATGTGCAAAGCTGCTAGAGACATCCCCAAAAAGACTTGCAGTTGTAATTGCACTGAAAGGTGGTTCTGCAAAGTATTGACTCAGGGGGCTGAATACAAATGCCCCCCACACTTTTCACATATTTATTTATAAAAAAATTTAAAAACTATAATTTTCCTTCCACTTCACAATTATGTGCCACTTTGTGTTGGTCTATCACATAAAATCCCAATAAAATACATTTACGATTTTGGTTGTAAGATGACAAAATGTGGAAAATTTCAAGGGGTGTGAATACTTTTTAAAGCACAGTAAAAGCCCTTCCAAGTATTGTATGATAAACGGTACTCCTGCCCCAGAACCTGTGAATGTGGTACAGGAAGAATCTTCATAACCCCTCCTTGAGTATCATCAGATAAAAGCCCCCCCCCCCCCCCCACCCCCGAGCATTATCAGATAAATGTTCCCCCCAAGCCTTATCAGGTAACCCCCCCATGAGTGTTGTCAGATAAAGCTCCCCAAAGTATTGTCAGATAAAGCCCCCCAAGTTTTCCTGGCCTTCCTATCCTGAATTCTACCTACAGGACCAGGAAATACCATGTAATTTTCCCCTCCCCCCAGTATTGTCAGATAAGTCACTAATTAAATATTAAAACCCACACTATTAAAGGATCTCTATAGGCAGCTGCATGAAATCAGAATCGTTTAATCTAAAACAAGGTATGTCTAAAGCAGCGTTAAAAAATTCCTAAGCATTCTAAACCAGTGCGATATCCGGGTCCCTTTTCAGTGGGAACGTGGAGGAACTGCGTTTCGGCACCTCCAGCACTGTGTATATGTAATGGAAAGGGGTGGCAAAGGGGTGCTGGGATGTGCTAGAGCATCTATTGATGCTGGAGGGGATCTATTTTTGTGGTGGTCTATTGTTGCTATGGAATGTCTATTGCGGCTGTTGAGGGGTCTATTGTTGCTGGGAGAGGGGATGGGGCCTTGCTGGGGAGCAAATTGTTGCTGGAATTAATCTACTGTTGAGGGAGAGGTCTACTGTTGCTGGCTGCTGGGAGATCTGTTGTTGCTGCCAGGGGTCTTTTGTTGCTGGAATGGTATTTTGTTGCTGGAATGGTATTTTGTTGTTGGGATCTATTGTTGCTGGTGCGGGAGGGGGGGGGGGTGTCTATTATTGCTGCCTTCAGGGGATCTATTTTACTGCTTTTCTTCTCATTTATAAATTCCATACAAATTACTTAGCACCACGAAATGTTACTCGGTTCTGTATTCTCTAAAGGGGCGGTAATGTAAGGTAGGTAGGGGGTGGAACCAAAGGATGGTGTTGAGAGGTAGGTAGGGGCAGAGACAAGAAGTTACTCAGAAGGGAGGAGTTCTTGTCCCTATTCTCTGAGAACGTCATACACAAATTCATGTACATAAAATGCATTCATTATATGGACCTTTTACACTGTGCAGGCCATGCAATTAAAGTGCATCAAGCTACATATATGCATACCTCACAACATTTTGAGATGGGAATGAGGGACACCTACTAGCAAACGTATGTAGGCATAGGACACGCCCCCTGCAGCACCCCCTAAAGGAGACATAACTGAAAAAAAAAGGTTAATTAAATCCACAAGTGCTTTTTTTTTACCACTACTATTCCTTATATTGGCTTTTAAAATTTACAAATGCAACAATTTAGAATTTGCATGAAAGGTTTAGCGCTGGGAAAGACTTTTTGACAGATAAAAGGTCCATTTTATATACAAACTGTATAGGTCAGACCAAAATGGGGGACAAATGAGGAAAGAGGGGCAGAGGGACATTGCTCCAAATCAGGGACAGTCCCTCGAAATCAGGGACAATTGGGAGCTATGTATATGTGCAGAATATACAGTATATACAGTATATAAGTGCAAATTTTAAAAGTGCATCAATCTGTGTCTTTTTATACTGTCATACTGCCACGTGATCACCGCCACCTACACAAGCCACTAACCAGATTTCTTGTGTGATTTGTCATGCAACTTTAGACACATAAAGTCACATGACAAGTCATAGTTCATGTATTTCAATGGAAGCCTTTCAAATCTATGCGACTTAACCACTTCCATACCACGTGAATTGCAGCACTTCTCTCCTACATGTAAAAATCATCATTTTTTTTACTCAGAATCCCTCAATCAATATCTATCTATATCTATCTATCTATCTATCTATCTATCTATCTATCTATCTATCTATCTATCTATATCTATATATCTATATATATATATATATATATATATATATATATATATATATATATATATATATATATATATATATAGAGAGAGAGAGAGAGAGAGAGAGATCTATATATATATATATATATATATATATATATATATATATGAGAGAGAGAACCCTCAATCAATATATATAGATAGATAGATAGATCGATCTATTTTTTTTAGCAGACACCATAGGGAATAAAGCGGTGGTCATTGCAACTTTTTATCATTAGTAATTAGAAAAGTAATTTTTCTGGTTCAATAAGTTTTATTGCAGAAGTAGTATTAAACATACAACAATGTCAAAGGCACCTAGATTGCCCACGCAGGGGCTAGAATTGGCGCATAAGAGGCAAAAACAACAAAAGGAAATACAACATAAACCAAGGAGGGCAGCCTCCTAATTAACAGTCATAGAAATCCTGAGTGTAACTTACGTAATTTGGGGTGACCCCCAAAAGTGCAGAAAAAAAACAGGACAAAATGCATTGACTCTGCACTTAAGATCGTCTTGGGCCTCTGTTAGCAATCAAAAAAGGGCTAGGAGCCCTGGTAAGAGAAATAGGAAAGAGAGGGGGAGAATAAGAGAAAGCGGGAAGAAGGGAAAGGGAAAAGGAAAGGGGGACCCGGGACCCTCCAGGAAACCAGTGCGAGCCGATCAATACTATACAGAGAAAGCTCGGGGAAGGCATATGCCAGCCAAGGCTCTCAAACTTTAAGGAACTTGGCATGCGTGTCTTTGAGTATACTAGACATTGGTTCATTGACCATCAAGCGGTTTCTCACTTCCTGAAAGAGGACTGAGGTTTTTTTCATGCTTGAGCAATCGTCCTTTAGAAAAGTAATTTAAAAAAAAGCAATTTTTGTTGGAAAAAAACACTTTAATAAATAAAAAAATAAAAAAACAGTAAAGTCAGCCCGACTTTTTTTGTATAATGTAACAGATGATGTAACGCCGAGTAAATAGATACCTCGCATGTCACGCTTTAAGATTGCGCACACTCGTGGTATGGCGCCAAACTTTGGTACTTAAAAATCTCCATAGGCGACGCTTTAAAGTTTTTTTTTTATAAGTTACATGTTTAGAGTTACAGAGGAGGTCTTGGGCTAGAATTATTGCTCTCGCTCTATTGTTCATGGGGATACCTCGTATGTGGGGTTTGAACATTGTTTACATATATGCGTTTGCTTCTGCATGCATGCTTGGGGGAGGGACTGGGGGGGTGCTTTAATTATTATTTTTTGTTTATTTTATTACAAAAAAAATATTTTTACACTTTCCCTTTAAAAATTCTCCTCCAGGCTGGAAAGAAAAAAAATTGAGGATCTCAGGCTTTTCTGCCGAGTCCCCAGCATTGTTTACTTCTGCCTGGCGCCAGTGGATTCCTACTTCGGCTCACCGATTTGCCTGGGTGAGCTGAGAGAACCCCCAGAGGGCGGTAGGGGTAGGGGGGCATCCCCTCCCACCGCCAGTAAGAACGATCAAGCGGCTGAATAGTCGCTATGATTGTTCTTATGGTGAAGGGAATCAGTGGGGATATTTGAATGACGCCTGTATATTTTGCACATACAGTATCTCACAAAAGTAAGTACACCCCTCACATTTTTGTAAATATTTTATTATATCTTTTCATGTGACAACACTGAAGAAATGACACTTTGCTACAATGTAAAGTAGTGAGTGTACAGCTTGTATAACAGTGTAAATTTGCTGTCCCCTCAAAATGATTCAACACACAGCCATTAATGTCTAAACCACTGGCAACAAAAGTAAGTACAAGTGAACATGTCCAAATTGGGCCCAATTAGCCATTTTCACTCCCTGGTGTCATGTGACTCATTAGTGTTAAAAGGTCTCAGGTGTAAATGGGGAGCAGGTGTGTTAAATTTTGTGTTATCGCTCTCACTCTCTCATACTGGTCACTGGAGGTTCAACATGGCACCTCATGGCAAAGAACTCTCTGAAGATCTGAAAAAAATAATTGTTGCTCCACATAAAGATGGCCTAGGCTATAAGAAGATTGCCAAGACCCTGAAACTGAGCTGCAGCACGGTGGTCAACACCATACAGTGGTTTAACAGGACAGGTTCCACTCAGAACAGGGCCATGGTCAATCAAAGAAGTCGAGTGCATGTGCTCAGCGTCATTGAAGAGGTGGGGGGTCAGCCTGTCAGGGCTCAGACCATACGCCGCACGCTGCATCAAATTGGTCTGCATGTCTGCCATCCCAGAAGGAAGCCTCTTCTAAAGATGATGCACAAGAAAGCCCACAAACAGTTTGCTGAAGAAATGCAGACTAAGGACATGGATTACTGGAACCATGTTCTGTGGTCTGACGACAACAAGATAAACTTATTTGGTTCAGATGGTGTCAAGTGTGTGTGGCGGCAACCAGGGGAGGAGTACAAAGACAAGTGTGTCTTGCCTACAGTCAAGCATGGTGGTGGGAGTGTCATGGTCTGGGGCTGTATTAGTGCTGCCAGCACTGGGGAGCTACAGTTCATTGAGGGAGCCATGAATGCCAACATGTACTGTGACATACTGAAGCAGAGCATGATCCCCTCCCTTCAGAGACTGGACTGCAGGGCGGTATTCCAACATAACGACCCCAAACACACCTCCAAGACGACCACTGTCTTGCTAAAGAAGCTGAGGGTAAAGGTGATGAACTGGCCAAACATGTCTCTAGACCTAAACCCTATTGAGCATCTGTGGGGCATCCTCACATGGAAGGTGGAGGAGCGCAAGGTCTCTAACATCCACCAGCTCCGTGATGTCATCATGGAGGAGTGGAAGAGGACTCCAGTGGCAACCTGTGAAGCTCTGGGGAACTCCATGTCCAAGAGGGTTAAGGCAGTGCTGGAAAATAATGGTGGTCACACAAAATATTGACACTTTGGGCCCAATTTGGACATTTTCACTAAGGCTGCTTTCACACTGCAGCGGGAGCGGCGTCGGCGGTAAAGTGCCGCTATTTTTAGCGGCGCTTTACCGTCGTTTTAGCGGCGCTTTACCGTCGTTTTAGCGGCGGTGTGCGGGCGCTAGCGGGGTGGTTTTGACCCCCGCTAGCGGCCGAAAAGGGGTTAAACCCGCCCGCAAAGCGCCGCTGCAGCGGCGCTTTGCCGGCGGTATTGCCGCGGTGTCCCATTGATTTCAATGGGTAGGAGCGGTTTAGGAGCAGTGAATACACCGCTCCTTCACCGCTGTAAAGATGCGGCTAGCAGGACTTTTTTCACCGTCCTGCCAGCGCATCGCTCCAGTGTGAAAGCCCTCCGGCTTTCACACTGGAGTTAAAGGGGCCGTTTTTTTTCAGGCGTTACACAGGCGCTATTTTTAGCGCTGTAACGCCTGAATACCGCCCCAGTGTGAAAGCAGCCTTAGGAGTGTACTCACTTTTGTTGCCAGTGGTTTAGATATTAAAGTGATTGTAAAGCTTTGTGTTTTATTTCTTTAAAATAATAAACATGTCATCGTTACCTGCACTCTGCAGCTCGTTTTGCACAGAGTTGCCCCAAACCTCATCTTCTGGGGTCCCCTGTCGGCTCTCAGGGCTCCTCCTCACATCAAATAACCCCCTAGGAGAAGCACTGTCCTTGCGGGTCACCTTGCAGACACTCTCCCGAGTCCAGCATTTGCATCTATAGCCCCACAGCACCTGCATCATTGGATTTGATTGACAGCAGCAGGAGCCAATGGCTGCACTGATATCAATCTATCCATTTAAGAGCCGGGACCCCGTGCATAGAGGTGAGTGCGTCTCTGCCGAGGGAATGAAGGGGTTCAGGTAAGTAAAACGGGGGGGGCTGGGGGGCCGGTCACTGCCAGAAGTTTTTTCACCTTAATGCATAGGATGCATTAAGTAAAAATAAAACACAAAGGTTTACAACCCCTTTAATGGCTGTGTGTTAAGTTATTTTGAGGGGACAGTAAATTGACACTGTTATACAAGCTGTACACTCACTACTTTACAATGTAGCAAAGTGTAATTTCTTCAGTGTTGTCACATGAAAAGATATAATAAAAAATGTACAAAAATGTGAGGGGTGTACTTAGTTTTGTGAGATTCTATATATGTAACTGATGCACTTTAATTGGATGGTTTACACAGGGTAAAAGGTCCATATAATGAATGCACTTCATGGAAACGCACTGGTTTTCGGATGTTTAGTGATTTTTTATCACTGCATTGGGACGCACTTTGTCAGATAAATGAACCTTGAGTATCATTGAATAAAAGCTCCGCCCCCCGAGCGTTGTCAGAGATCTGCACCTGTATCTTTCATATAAGGTGTACAGAAATATTTGGCCCTGTCTTTATATGCTCCGGGGGCCACACGCAAGTCAGACTTTCATTTCCACCTTTGTGTGGCCCGTTTGCTTCACCCCAAACCAGAGACATTGTCCCAGATCAGCACATCCTCCCCGAGACTGCTGCGTCAGCGACTAGTGCGGGGGAGGGGGTGACACCGCAGATATCAGCCTCAAGGCTGAGAATCTGAGAATTCACATGGGAAGGCGGGTGAGGGGTGCTGTGTGTACCAGGGAGACAATGCTGCCACTGTGTGCCCACCACAACTGGCACAATGCTGTATGTCACATACATACTAATTTGACTGTCTGTCTATGGGATCGAATCCCTCTGTCCTTCTGTGGGACCGAATCCCTCTGTCCTTCTATGGGACTGAATCCCTCTGTCCTTCTATGGGACCGAATCCCTCTGTCCTTCTATGGGACTGAATCCCTCTGTCCTTCTATGGGACTGAATCCCTCTGTCCTTCTATGGGACCAAATCCCTCTGTCCTTCTATGGGACCGAATCCCATCTATCCTTCTATGGGACCAAATCCCTCTGTCCTTCTATGGGACTGAATACCTCTGTCCTTCTATGGGACTGAATCCCTCTGTCCTTCTATGGGACTGAATCCCTCTGTCTTTCTATGGGACTGAATCCCTCTGTCTTTCTATGGGACTGAATCCCTCTGTCCTTCTATGGGACCGAATCCCTCTGTCCTTCTATGGGACCGAATCCCTCTGTCCTTCTATGGGACTGAATCCCTCTGTCCTTCTATGGGGCCGAATCCCTCTGTCCTTCTATGGGACTGAATCCCTCTGTCTTTCTATGGGACTGAATCCATCTGTCCTTCTATGGGACCGAATCCCTCTGTCCTTCTATGGGTCTGAATCCCTTTGTCCTTCTATGGGACTGAATCCCTCTGTCCTTCTATGGGACTGAATCCCTCTGTCCTTCTATGGGACTGAATCCCTCTGTCTTTCTATGGGACTGAATCCCTCTGTCTTTCTATGGGACTGAATCCCTCTGTCTTTCTATGGGACTGAATCCCTCTATCCTTCTATGGAACTGAATCCCCCTGTCCTTCTATGGGACTGAATCCCCCTGTCCTTCTATGGGACTGAATCCCCCTGCCCTTCTATGGGACCGAATCCCTCTGTCCTTCTGTGGGACCGAATCCCTCTGTCCTCCTTATGGTAGGCGTAGCAGGGGCGTGTCCTTTTTCTATATACTTTATGCCATAGGGCAGGGATATGCAATTAGCGGACCTCCAGCTGTTGCAAAACTACAAATCCCATGAGACATAGCAAGAATCTGACAGCCACAAGCATGACACCCAGAGGCAGAGGCATGATGGGAGTTGTAGTTTTGCAACAGCTGGAGGTCCGCTAATTGCATATCCCTGCCATAGAGTGTCCCTCTTTCTGTATGTACAAAATGGCATTCTGGCTAAGAATGGGTGTGGCTTGGATGATGGCTGAAATCTGATTGGCTGTTGTGAGGAGCACAGACATAGGTGTATATGATGGTTGTCACACCTGCTCTCCTTCCTGTTGTTGTGGACCGGCTGACCCATGTTAATGATTTGCCTTCAGTTGTAATTATTCTGCTATCATCGTTTACTGATTGTGTACAGCCGCAGCTCTGCCGGATTAATGATTGATGGCGGAGTGCCGCTCCCTGTGCAGTGTCCTGGGTTCAGTCCTCTGACACTCCTTGGTGTCCTTTAATTCAAAAGGAAAAACAAAACTGCTGAAAAGTGAGATCCGAAGTTCAGCTTTAATGTGTCTGATCCTCACTTCACCCCACTTCAGCCCCGGACCATTTGGCTGGCCAAAGACTAGAGCACTTTTTCCGATTTGGCACTGCGTCGCTTTAACTGACAATTGCGTGGTCGTGCGACGTGACTCCAAAACAAAATTTACGTCTTTTTTCCCCCCAAAAATAAAGCTTTCTTTTGGTGGTATTTGATCACCTCTGCAGTTTTAAATTTTTTTGCGCTTTAAACAAAAAAATAGTGTCAATTTTGAAAAAAAAATTAAAAGCATTATTTTTTACTTTTTGCTATAAAAAATATCCCCCCCATAATATATAAAAAACATTTATTTTCCTGAGTTTAGGCTGATGCGTATTCTTCTACATATTTTTCATAAAAAAAATTAAAAAATCGCAGTAAGCGTGCATTGATTGGTTTGCGCAAAAGTTATAGCGTCTACAAAATAGGGGATAGTTTTATGGCATTTTTTTTTTTTTTACTAGTAATGGTGGTGATCAGCGATTTTTATCTGCGACATGGCGGACACATCGAACACTTTTGGTGCGATTTTGGGACCATTCACATTTATACAGCGATCAGTGCAATTAAAAATGCATTGATTACTGTGTAAATGACACTGGCAGTGAAGGGGTTAACCACTAGGTGGCGCTGTAGGGGTTAATTGTATCCTAGGGAGTGATTCTAACTGTGGGGGGCTGTGTGTGAAACGTCACTGATCACCGCTCTCGATCACAGGGAGCTGTGATCAGTGTCATTAGCAGTGGCGGCTGGTGAAGTTTTTGGATGGGGGGGCGCCAGACCCCGCCCATCATGACCCCGCCCATCAGTTTGGCCCCTCCCACTTCTCATAAATCACGGCCCTTGTGTAATCTGAAAAAAAATTGGCGTGGGTTCCCCCCTCCGAGAGCATACCAGGCCCTTAGGTCTGGTATGGATTCCAAGGGGAACCCCCTACGCCGAAAAAACGGCGTGGGGGTCCCCCCCAGATCCACACCAGACCCTTATCCGAGCACGCTACCCGGCCGGCCAGGAAAGGGGGTGGGGACGAGCGGGCACCCCCCCCCTCCTGACCTGTACCAGGCCGCGTGCCCTCAACATGGGGGGGTGCCTTGGAGGAGGGGGGGGCGTGCAGCCCCCCCACCCCAAAGCACCTTGTCCGCATGTTGATGAGGACAAGGGCCTCTTCCCGACAACCCTGGCCGTTGGTTGTTGGGGTCTGCGGGCGGGGGGCTTATCGGAATCCGGGAGCCCCCTTTAATAAGGGGCCCCGGATACCGGCCCCCCACCCTATGTGAATGAGTATGGGATACAATGTACCCCTACCCATTCACCTGTGAAAAAAAGTACAAAAAAACACAACACAGGGTTAAAATATTTTATTGCACAGCTCTGGGGCTCTGGGGGCCGGGTAGCGTGCTCGGATAAGGGTCTGGTGTGGATCTGGGGGGGACCCCCACGCCGTTTTTTCGGCGTAGGGGGTTCCCCTTGGAATCCATACCAGACCTAAGGGCCTGGTATGCTCTCGGAGGGGGAACCCACGTCAAATTTTTTTTCAGAAATTTGGCGTGGAGTTCCCCCTTCAGAGCTTATTCTCTGATTGGCCACGGCAAAATTCGCCTGGCCTGGGGAAACCTTTCTGGCTGTGAAAGCTTTTTTTCCATTCATTCAGCTAAATGCATGAACATTCTCAACAAAGTAGAAACTAGAAAGCCTTTATGCGGTGACTCACCTCCTGCCTCACTGTCTTGCAGCTCCGCTCGGGCTGAGGAACGGAGCTGCCGACGTCACTTTCGGGTTACGTGAAGCAGCCGAAAGCCGGAAGTGACCTGCCTGTCTAAGAATGACAATGCTCCCGCCCGTAGAATCACAGTGATTTTACGGGCGGAAGCTAGTCGGCATTCTGCAGTGTGCCACAATCTTGTGATTGCATCGACGTGGCGCTTCTCATAGTGCACTGTGACCGGCGCCACAGTACACTATGTTAAATTGTTAAATTACATTTTTTTTTTTTTTAAATGTCTTAAAGGGCCCGTTTTTTTTTTTTTTTTTTTTTTTTTTACTTTTTTTTTTTTTTACACCTAGGGGGAGGGGGGCGGCGCCCGGGCGCCTCCTATGGGCGGGCCGCCACTGGTCATTAGGCAGAAGGGGGAAATGCTTGTTTACATTAGTATCTCCCCATTCTTCCTCTCTGTGAGACGATTGCGGGTATCCCCGCGGATATCAAGTCCGCGGGACCCGTGATCACACACACAGAGCTCCCGGCAGGCACGTGCGCGCTCGCAAGACGCCTCTTAAAGGGCAACATACAGGTACTTTAATCTGCCTGTATGTGCCCTTCTGCCGCAGTATATCTGTGTGAGGCGGTTGGGAAGAGGTTAAAGTAGTTGTAAACCTCCATATACCCAGTGAAGGGACTATCCTCAGGTGATACACAGAGATGAAACAAATCCTCCTACATAGGTTGTACCTCTTTATCTGCAGTCTTCTCTTCTCCACATCCGTTCAAAGTCCATAATTTAGAACGCTTGTCTGAGAGTTCCGAAAAAAAGGGGATGGAGAGCTTAAAATGGAAGTAAACCCTTCCAAACAACTTTGACCTACAGGTAAGCCTAGATTAAGGCTTACCTGTAGGTCCAAGTAATATCTCCTAAACCTATATGGTTTAGGAGATATTTGCCCGAAAATGGGCACCGCTGTCTACGGCGCATGCGCCGTAGACAGCGGCGCGCAGGCGCACTAAATGCGGCAAGTCCAAGAATGGATTTGCCAAATTTGTCTACTCCCGTGCGCATGCGCGGGAGTGACGTCATCGCGGCTCCGGCGAATGGCAGCGTCGGAGCTCCGAGACGCGACTCCCGTGCGCATGCGCGGGAGTGACGTCATCGCGGCTTCTCCGCTGTCATTCGTCGGAGCTGCGAGAGACGCCACAACCAAGATGGATGCGGCGGACTACAGGTGACAGCGGCGACTTCGCTGGCTCCTGTGTCAGGTAAGTGACACATAATGAGCTACTATGCGATGCATAGTAGTCCATTATGCTTTACCTTTGCAGGGAAAAAAAGAGGAAGTAAACCCATCAGGGTTTACTTCCTCTTTAAGCTACACACTGCAGAGCTCAGTAAAGAGAGCTCTGAGAGCTGATTGAAGGGAAGAGACACCCCCCTTCACACAGCGCACAGGAACAGAGCGGAGGCTGTTAATCGGCTGTCACCTTTTTTTCTCTTGGTGTCAGGAAAACTTGTCAGAAGTGATTCTTGCCGATAGCAGAGGAAGGAGGCAGCAAACAGAAATTACACTTAGTGCTCTGCATTGAGACAAGTATACACTATAATGGAAAATTGAATACTTACCGTTCCGTAATTTTCCTTTCCTGGTGCCTATCCATGGCAGCAAACACATGGTTGGTTATTGTGCCCTCAACCAACCCACAGGACCAATTTTAACTCTATAAAAGAAAGCGTCAGCCCCCCCCCCCCCCCCCCCCATTAGCCATTCTTGTAACTAGACTCGAGGATTATAGAAAGGGAGGGTGTATGCTGCCATGGATAGGTACCAGGAAAGGAAAATTACGAAAAGGTACGTCTTCAGTTTTCCTGGTGCCTTCATGGCAGCATACACATGCTAAATAAACATTTTAATTTTGATTACAAAAACATTTTAATTTTGATTACGGAGCAGACAACTGCAAAGCTTTTCTCCCGAAGTCACGAGAAGTAAGAGCGGCTGGATCTAGACTATGGTAGGTCATGAATGTGATGAAAGATGACCAACTTGGTGCACGACAGATAGTTTCTGGGGAGACTCGTGCTAGAGCTGCCCAGGAAGATGCCATTCCCCGTGTCAAGTGAGCATTGATTTTGGAGCCGGAAAGACCACTAGCCCGATATGTTCGCTGAATGAGACATACAATCCAACTTGACAAGGTTGTCTTTGATGCTGCCATTCCTCTTCTTACGCCCTTAGGGATCACAAAGAGAAGTTGATCTTTATGAAAAGATCGTGTAAGTTCAATGTTGGAGAGTCCTTACCACATCCAGCTCGTGCAGCTTTCATGTTGCCGAAACTTCCCGGAAAGCTGGGAGCATTCATTCTTGGTTTTTTAGATGGTATACAGAGGGAACTTTTGGAACAAACCGGTGAATCGGTTGGAGGACCACCCTGTCTGGAAAAAACTTAATGTAGGGGTCCTCAGTCCCTAAGGCTTGGATCGCCGAGACCCTAAGCCCTTGTACACACGGTCGGAGATTCCGTCGGAATGTTTCCTATCGGACCGTTTTGTCGGATATTCCGACTGTGTGTGGTCTGCATCGGACTGTTTCCATCGGAATATCCGACGGACCAACTTTTCCAACTTGCCGGTAAAATTTTCCGACAAAATGCTCCGATCGGACATACTCCGATCATGTGTAGCCTACTCCGACGGACAAAGTGCCATGCATGCTCAGATCAAATTCCTAGACCAAAGCTATTGGCTACTAGCCTGAACGTAGTCCCGTCCTAACGAAATAACGTCATCTTGTTATGTACCGTATTTATCGGCATATAACACGCGCCGGTGTATAACACGCACCCCAAGTTTAGGAGGGAATTTTAAGGAAAAAAACTTTTAGGAGGGAAGTTTAAGGGGAAAAAAAAACTTACATTTATATGCCCATCAGTGTCATCTGCAGCCTTGTCCACCATTGCAGCCTTGTCCACCATTGCAGTCTTATGCAGCCTTGTCCACCATTGCAGCCTTATGCAGCCTTGTCCACCAGTGCAGTCTTGTCCCCCATTGCAGCCTTATGCAGTCTTGTCCCCCATTGCAGCCTTATGCAGTCTTGTCCCCCATTGCAGTCTTCTCCCCCATTGCAGCCTTATGCAGTCTTGTCCCCCATTGCAGCCTTATGCAGTCTTGTCCCCCATTGCAGCCTTATGCAGTCTTGTCCCCCATTGCAGTCTTGTCCCCCATTGCAGCCATGTCTATTTTATTTTTTTTAAATGCCGCCGCCGAGATACAGAGCCGGATGTGTATCTCGGCGGTGTGCGGTAGTTCCCGGCGGGCCTCCGGCCGCCTTCAGCTCTTCTCGGGCAGCTTTCGGCCGTTCTCGGAAGCTTTCGGCCACCCAGAAGAGCCGAAGGCGGCCGGAAGCTTTCGGCCGCCGAGAAGAGCCGAAGGCGGCCGAAAGCTTCCGAAAACGGCCGAAAGCTTCCGAGAACGGCCGAAAGCTGCCAAGAAGAGCCGA